>NW_026542813.1:0-161176 GCF_028750875.1 Macrosteles quadrilineatus
TGTACAAGTGTGTACAAGGTCTGTACAAGGTTGTACAATTGTGTACACGGTTGTACAAGTGTGTACAAGGTTGTACAAGTGTGTACAAGGGTGTACAAGTTTGTACAAGTGTGTACAAGTTTGTTACAAGTGTGCACAAGTTTGTACAAGGTTGTACAAATGTATACAAGGGTGTACAAAAGTGTACAAGGGTGCACAAGTTTGTACAAGGGTTGTACAAGTGTGTACAAGCTTGTACAAGTGTGTACAAGGGTGTACAGGTTTGTACAAGTGTGTACAAGGGTGTACAAGTGTGTACAAGGGTGCACAAGTTTGAACAAGGGTGTACAAGTGTGTACAAGCTTGTACAAGTGTGTACAAGCTTGTACAAGTGTTTACAAGGGTGTACAAGTATGCACAAGAATGAACAAGTTTGTACAAGTGTGTACAAGTTTGTAAAAGGTTGTACAAGTAAGTACAAGGGTGTACAAGTGTGTACAAGGGTGCACAAGTGTGTACAAGGGTGTACAATCTTGTACAAGCTTGTACAATCGTGTACAAGGGTGTACAGGTTTGTACAAGGTTGTACAAGTGTGTACAAGGGTGTACAAATGTGTACAAGGATGTAAAAGTTTGTACAAGTGTGTACAAGTTTGTACAAGGTTGTACAAGTAAGTACAAGTTTGTACAAGAATGTACAAGTGTGTACAAGGTTTTACAATTGTGTAAAAGGTTGTACAAGTGTGTACAAGGTTGTACAAGTGTGTACAAGCTTGTACAAGTGTGTACAAGGGTGTACAAATGTGTACAAGGTTGTACAAGTTTTTACAAGGTTGTACAAGTGTGTACAAGGTTGTACAAGTGTGTACAAGGTTGTACAAGTGTGTACAAGGTTGTACAAGTGTGTACAAGGTTGTATAAGTGTGTACAAGGTTGAAAAAGTGTGTACAAGGTTGTACAAGTGTGTACAAGGTTGTACAAGTGTGGACAAGGTTGTACAAGTGTGTACAAAGGTGTACAATTGTGTACAAGGTTGTACAAGTGTGTACAAGGTTATACAAGTGTGTACAAGGTTGTACAAGGTTGTACAATTGTGTACAAGGTTGTACAAGTGTGTACAAGGTTGTACAAGTGTGTACAAGGTTGTACAAGTGTGTACAAGGTTGTACAAGTGAGTACAAGGGTGTACAAGTTTGTACAAGTGTGTACAAGTTTGTACAAGTGTGTACAAGTTTGTACAAGGTTGTACAAATGTATACAAGGGTGTACAAAAGTGTACAAGGGTGCACAAGTTTGTACAAGGGTGTACAAGTGTGTACAAGCTTGTACAAGTGTGTACAAGCTTGTACAAGTGTGTACAAGGGTGTACAGGTTTGTACAAGGTTGTACAAGTGTTTACAAGGGTGTACAAGTATGTACAAGAATGTACAAGTTTGTACAAGTGTGTACAAGTATGTACAAGGTTGTACAAGTGTGTACAAGGTTGTACAAATGTGTACAAGGTTGTACAAGTGTGTACAAGGTTGTACAAGTGTGTACAAAGGTGTACAAGTGTGTACAAGGTTGTACAAGTGTGTACAAGGTTGAACAAGTGTGTACAAGGTTGTACAAGGTTGTACAATTGTGTACAAGGTTGTACAAGTGTGGACAAGGTTGTACAAGTGTGTACAAGGGTGTACAAGTTTGTAAAAGTGTTTACAAGTTTGTACAAGTGTGTACAAGTTTGTACAAGGTTGTACAAATGTATACAAGGGTGTACAAAAGTGTACAAGGGTGCACAAGTTTGTACAAGGGTGTACAAGTGTGTACAAGCTTGTACAAGTGTGTACAAGGGTGTACAGGTTTGTACAAGGTTGTACAAGTGTTTACAAGGGTGTACAAGTATGTACAAGAATGTAAAAGTTTGTACAAGTGTGTACAAGTTTGTAAAAGGTTGTACAAGTGTGTACAAGGGTGTACAAGTGTGTACAAGGGTGCACAAGTGTGTACAAGGGTGTACAATCGTGTACAATCTTGTACAAGTGTGTACAAGGGTGTACAGGTTTGTACAAGGTTGTACAAGTGTGTACAAGGTTGTACAAGTGTGTACAAGGGTGTACAAGTTTGTACAAGGGTGTACAAGTTTTTACAAGTGTGTACAAGTTTGTACAATTGTGTACAAGTTTGTAAGGTTGTACAAATGTATACAAGGGTGTACAAAAGTAAACAAGGGTGCACAAGTTTGTACAAGGGTGTACAAGTGTGTACAAGCTTGTACAAGTGTGTACAAGCTTGTACAAGTGTGTACAAGGGTGTACAGGTTTGTACAAGTTTGTACAAGTGTTTACAAGGGTGTACAAGTATGTACAAGAATGTACAAGTTTGTACAATTGTGTACAAGATTGTAAAAGGTTGTACAAGTGTGTACAAGGGTGTACAAGTGTGTACAAGGGTGCACAAGTGTGTACAAGGGTGTACAATCGTGTACAAGCTTGTACAAGTGTGTTTAAGGGTGTACAGGTTTGTACAAGGTTGTACAAGTGTGTACAAGGGTGTACAAATGTGTACAAGGATGTAAAAGTTTGTACAAGTGTGTACAAGTTTGTACAAGGTTGTACAAGTAAGTACAAGTTTGTACAAGGGTGCACAAGTGTGTACAAGGTTGTACAAGTGTGTACAAGCTTGTACAAGTGTGTACAAGGTTGTACAAGTGTGTACAAGGTTGTACAAGTGTGTACAAGGTTGTACAAGTGTGTACAAGGTTGTACAAGTGTGTACAAGGTTGTACAAGTGTGTACAAGGTTGTACAAGTGTGTACATGGTTGTACAAGTGTGTACAAGGTTGTACAAGTGTGTACAAGGTTGTACAAGTGTGTACAAGGGTGCACAAGTGTGTACAAGGGTGTACAATCGTGTACAAGCTTGTACAAGTTTTTACAAGGTTGTACAAGTGTGTACAAGGTTGTACAAGTGTGTACAAGGTTGTACAAGTGTGTACAAGGTTGTACAAGTGTGTACAAGGTTGTACAAGTGTGTACAAGGTTGTACAAGTGTGTACAAGGTTGTATAAGTGTGTACAAGCTTGTACAAGTGTGTACAAGGGTGTACAGGTTTCTACAAGTTTGTACAAGTGTTTACAAGGGTGTACAAGTATGTACAAGAATGTACAAGTTTGTACAATTGTGTACAAGTTTGTAAAAGGTTGTACAAGTGTGTACAAGGGTGTACAAGTGTGTACAAGGGTGCACAAGTGTGTACAAGGGTGTACAATCGTGTACAAGCTTGTACAAGTGTGTTTAAGGGTGTACAGGTTTGTACAAGGTTGTACAAGTGTGTACAAGGGTGTACAAATGTGTACAAGGATGTAAAAGTTTGTACAAGTGTGTACAAGTTTGTACAAGGTTGTACAAGTAAGTACAAGTTTGTACAAGGGTGCACAAGTGTGTACAAGGTTGTACAAGTGTGTACAAGCTTGTACAAGTGTGTACAAGGTTGTACAAGTGTGTACAAGGTTGTACAAGTGTGTACAAGGTTGTACAAGTGTGTACAAGGTTGTACTAGTGTGTACAAGGTTGTACAAGTGTGTACAAGGTTGTACAAGTGTGTACATGGTTGTACAAGTGTGTACAAGGTTGTACAAGTGTGTACAAGGTTGTACAAGTGTGTACAAGGGTGCAAAAGTGTGTACAAGGGTGTACAATCGTGTACAAGCTTGTACAAGTTTTTACAAGGTTGTACAAGTGTGTACAAGGTTGTACAAGTGTGTACAAGGTTGTACAAGTGTGTACAAGGTTGTACAAGTGTGTACAAGGTTGTACAAGTGTGTACAAGGTTGTATAAGTGTGTACAAAGGTGTACAAGTGTGTACAAGGTTGTACAAGTGTGTACAAGGTTGTACAAGTGTGTACATGGTTGTACAAGGTTGTACAATTGTGTAAAGGGTTGTACAAGTGTGTACAAGGTTGTACAATGTGTACAAGGGTGTACAAGTTTGTACAAGTGTGTACAAGTTTGTACAAGTGTGTACAAGTTTGTACAAGGTTGTACAAATGTATACAAGGGTGTACAAATGTATACAAGGGTGTACAAAAGTGTACAAGGGTGCACAAGTTTGTACAAGGGTGTACAAGTGTGTACAAGCTTGTACAAGTGTGTACAAGCTTGTACAAGTGTGTACAAGGGTGTACAGGTTTGTACAAGGTTGTACAAGTGTTTACAAGGGTGTACAAAAGAATGTACAAGTTTGTACAAGTGTGTACAACTGTGTACAAGCTTGTACAAGTGTGTACAAGCTTGTACAAGTGTGTACAAGGGTGTACAGGTTTGTACAAGGTTGTACAAGTGTTTACAAGGGTGTACAAGTATGTACAAGTTTGTACAAGTGTGTACAAGTATGTACAAGGTTGTACAAGTGTGTACAAGGTTGTACAAATGTGTACAAGGTTGTACAAGTGTGTACAAGGTTGTACAAGTGTGTACAAAGGTGTACAAGTGTGTACAAGGTTGTACAAGTGTGTACAAGGTTGAACAAGTGTGTACAAGGTTGTACAAGGTTGTACAATTGTGTACAAGGTTGTACAAGTGTGGACAAGGTTGTACAAGTGTGTACAAGGGTGTACAAGTTTGTAAAAGTGTTTACAAGTTTGTACAAGTGTGTACAAGTTTGTACAAGGTTGTACAAATGTATACAAGGGTGTACAAAAGTGTACAAGGGTGCACAAGTTTGTACAAGGGTGTACAAGTGTGTACAAGCTTGTACAAGTGTGTACAAGGGTGTACAGGTTTGTACAAGGTTGTACAAGTGTTTACAAGGGTGTACAAGTATGTACAAGAATGTAAAAGTTTGTACAAGTGTGTACAAGTTTGTAAAAGGTTGTACAAGTGTGTACAAGGGTGTACAAGTGTGTACAAGGGTGCACAAGTGTGTACAAGGGTGTACAATCGTGTACAATCTTGTACAAGTGTGTACAAGGGTGTACAGGTTTGTACAAGGTTGTACAAGTGTGTACAAGGTTGTACAAGTGTGTACAAGGGTGTACAAGTTTGTACAAGGGTGTACAAGTTTTTACAAGTGTGTACAAGTTTGTACAATTGTGTACAAGTTTGTAAGGTTGTACAAATGTATACAAGGGTGTACAAAAGTAAACAAGGGTGCACAAGTTTGTACAAGGGTGTACAAGTGTGTACAAGCTTGTACAAGTGTGTACAAGCTTGTACAAGTGTGTACAAGGGTGTACAGGTTTGTACAAGTTTGTACAAGTGTTTACAAGGGTGTACAAGTATGTACAAGAATGTACAAGTTTGTACAATTGTGTACAAGATTGTAAAAGGTTGTACAAGTGTGTACAAGGGTGTACAATCGTGTACAAGCTTGTACAAGTGTGTTTAAGGGTGTACAGGTTTGTACAAGGTTGTACAAGTGTGTACAAGGGTGTACAAATGTGTACAAGGATGTAAAAGTTTGTACAAGTGTGTACAAGTTTGTACAAGGTTGTACAAGTAAGTACAAGTTTGTACAAGGGTGCACAAGTGTGTACAAGGTTGTACAAGTGTGTACAAGCTTGTACAAGTGTGTACAAGGTTGTACAAGTGTGTACAAGGTTGTACAAGTGTGTACAAGGTTGTACAAGTGTGTACAAGGTTGTACAAGTGTGTACAAGGTTGTACAAGTGTGTACAAGGTTGTACAAGTGTGTACATGGTTGTACAAGTGTGTACAAGGTTGTACAAGTGTGTACAAGGTTGTACAAGTGTGTACAAGGGTGCACAAGTGTGTACAAGGGTGTACAATCGTGTACAAGCTTGTACAAGTTTTTACAAGGTTGTACAAGTGTGTACAAGGTTGTACAAGTGTGTACAAGGTTGTACAAGTGTGTACAAGGTTGTACAAGTGTGTACAAGGTTGTACAAGTGTGTACAAGGTTGTACAAGTGTGTACAAGGTTGTATAAGTGTGTACAAGCTTGTACAAGTGTGTACAAGGGTGTACAGGTTTCTACAAGTTTGTACAAGTGTTTACAAGGGTGTACAAGTATGTACAAGAATGTACAAGTTTGTACAATTGTGTACAAGTTTGTAAAAGGTTGTACAAGTGTGTACAAGGGTGTACAAGTGTGTACAAGGGTGCACAAGTGTGTACAAGGGTGTACAATCGTGTACAAGCTTGTACAAGTGTGTTTAAGGGTGTACAGGTTTGTACAAGGTTGTACAAGTGTGTACAAGGGTGTACAAATGTGTACAAGGATGTAAAAGTTTGTACAAGTGTGTACAAGTTTGTACAAGGTTGTACAAGTAAGTACAAGTTTGTACAAGGGTGCACAAGTGTGTACAAGGTTGTACAAGTGTGTACAAGCTTGTACAAGTGTGTACAAGGTTGTACAAGTGTGTACAAGGTTGTACAAGTGTGTACAAGGTTGTACAAGTGTGTACAAGGTTGTACTAGTGTGTACAAGGTTGTACAAGTGTGTACAAGGTTGTACAAGTGTGTACATGGTTGTACAAGTGTGTACAAGGTTGTACAAGTGTGTACAAGGTTGTACAAGTGTGTACAAGGGTGCAAAAGTGTGTACAAGGGTGTACAATCGTGTACAAGCTTGTACAAGTTTTTACAAGGTTGTACAAGTGTGTACAAGGTTGTACAAGTGTGTACAAGGTTGTACAAGTGTGTACAAGGTTGTACAAGTGTGTACAAGGTTGTACAAGTGTGTACAAGGTTGTATAAGTGTGTACAAAGGTGTACAAGTGTGTACAAGGTTGTACAAGTGTGTACAAGGTTGTACAAGTGTGTACATGGTTGTACAAGGTTGTACAATTGTGTAAAGGGTTGTACAAGTGTGTACAAGGTTGTACAATGTGTACAAGGGTGTACAAGTTTGTACAAGTGTGTACAAGTTTGTACAAGTGTGTACAAGTTTGTACAAGGTTGTACAAATGTATACAAGGGTGTACAAATGTATACAAGGGTGTACAAAAGTGTACAAGGGTGCACAAGTTTGTACAAGGGTGTACAAGTGTGTACAAGCTTGTACAAGTGTGTACAAGCTTGTACAAGTGTGTACAAGGGTGTACAGGTTTGTACAAGGTTGTACAAGTGTTTACAAGGGTGTACAAAAGAATGTACAAGTTTGTACAAGTGTGTACAACTGTGTACAAGCTTGTACAAGTGTGTACAAGCTTGTACAAGTGTGTACAAGGGTGTACAGGTTTGTACAAGGTTGTACAAGTGTTTACAAGGGTGTACAAGTATGTACAAGTTTGTACAAGTGTGTACAAGTATGTACAAGGTTGTACAAGTGTGTACAAGGTTGTACAAATGTGTACAAGGTTGTACAAGTGTGTACAAGGTTGTACAAGTGTGTACAAAGGTGTACAAGTGTGTACAAGGTTGTACAAGTGTGTACAAGGTTGAACAAGTGTGTACAAGGTTGTACAAGGTTGTACAATTGTGTACAAGGTTGTACAAGTGTGGACAAGGTTGTACAAGTGTGTACAAGGGTGTACAAGTTTGTAAAAGTGTTTACAAGTTTGTACAAGTGTGTACAAGTTTGTACAAGGTTGTACAAATGTATACAAGGGTGTACAAAAGTGTACAAGGGTGCACAAGTTTGTACAAGGGTGTACAAGTGTGTACAAGCTTGTACAAGTGTGTACAAGGGTGTACAGGTTTGTACAAGGTTGTACAAGTGTTTACAAGGGTGTACAAGTATGTACAAGAATGTAAAAGTTTGTACAAGTGTGTACAAGTTTGTAAAAGGTTGTACAAGTGTGTACAAGGGTGTACAAGTGTGTACAAGGGTGCACAAGTGTGTACAAGGGTGTACAATCGTGTACAATCTTGTACAAGTGTGTACAAGGGTGTACAGGTTTGTACAAGGTTGTACAAGTGTGTACAAGGTTGTACAAGTGTGTACAAGGGTGTACAAGTTTGTACAAGGGTGTACAAGTTTTTACAAGTGTGTACAAGTTTGTACAATTGTGTACAAGTTTGTAAGGTTGTACAAATGTATACAAGGGTGTACAAAAGTAAACAAGGGTGCACAAGTTTGTACAAGGGTGTACAAGTGTGTACAAGCTTGTACAAGTGTGTACAAGCTTGTACAAGTGTGTACAAGGGTGTACAGGTTTGTACAAGTTTGTACAAGTGTTTACAAGGGTGTACAAGTATGTACAAGAATGTACAAGTTTGTACAATTGTGTACAAGATTGTAAAAGGTTGTACAAGTGTGTACAAGGGTGTACAATCGTGTACAAGCTTGTACAAGTGTGTTTAAGGGTGTACAGGTTTGTACAAGGTTGTACAAGTGTGTACAAGGGTGTACAAATGTGTACAAGGATGTAAAAGTTTGTACAAGTGTGTACAAGTTTGTACAAGGTTGTACAAGTAAGTACAAGTTTGTACAAGGGTGCACAAGTGTGTACAAGGTTGTACAAGTGTGTACAAGCTTGTACAAGTGTGTACAAGGTTGTACAAGTGTGTACAAGGTTGTACAAGTGTGTACAAGGTTGTACAAGTGTGTACAAGGTTGTACAAGTGTGTACAAGGTTGTACAAGTGTGTACAAGGTTGTACAAGTGTGTACATGGTTGTACAAGTGTGTACAAGGTTGTACAAGTGTGTACAAGGTTGTACAAGTGTGTACAAGGGTGCACAAGTGTGTACAAGGGTGTACAATCGTGTACAAGCTTGTACAAGTTTTTACAAGGTTGTACAAGTGTGTACAAGGTTGTACAAGTGTGTACAAGGTTGTACAAGTGTGTACAAGGTTGTACAAGTGTGTACAAGGTTGTACAAGTGTGTACAAGGTTGTACAAGTGTGTACAAGGTTGTATAAGTGTGTACAAGCTTGTACAAGTGTGTACAAGGGTGTACAGGTTTCTACAAGTTTGTACAAGTGTTTACAAGGGTGTACAAGTATGTACAAGAATGTACAAGTTTGTACAATTGTGTACAAGTTTGTAAAAGGTTGTACAAGTGTGTACAAGGGTGTACAAGTGTGTACAAGGGTGCACAAGTGTGTACAAGGGTGTACAATCGTGTACAAGCTTGTACAAGTGTGTTTAAGGGTGTACAGGTTTGTACAAGGTTGTACAAGTGTGTACAAGGGTGTACAAATGTGTACAAGGATGTAAAAGTTTGTACAAGTGTGTACAAGTTTGTACAAGGTTGTACAAGTAAGTACAAGTTTGTACAAGGGTGCACAAGTGTGTACAAGGTTGTACAAGTGTGTACAAGCTTGTACAAGTGTGTACAAGGTTGTACAAGTGTGTACAAGGTTGTACAAGTGTGTACAAGGTTGTACAAGTGTGTACAAGGTTGTACTAGTGTGTACAAGGTTGTACAAGTGTGTACAAGGTTGTACAAGTGTGTACATGGTTGTACAAGTGTGTACAAGGTTGTACAAGTGTGTACAAGGTTGTACAAGTGTGTACAAGGGTGCAAAAGTGTGTACAAGGGTGTACAATCGTGTACAAGCTTGTACAAGTTTTTACAAGGTTGTACAAGTGTGTACAAGGTTGTACAAGTGTGTACAAGGTTGTACAAGTGTGTACAAGGTTGTACAAGTGTGTACAAGGTTGTACAAGTGTGTACAAGGTTGTATAAGTGTGTACAAAGGTGTACAAGTGTGTACAAGGTTGTACAAGTGTGTACAAGGTTGTACAAGTGTGTACATGGTTGTACAAGGTTGTACAATTGTGTAAAGGGTTGTACAAGTGTGTACAAGGTTGTACAATGTGTACAAGGGTGTACAAGTTTGTACAAGTGTGTACAAGTTTGTACAAGTGTGTACAAGTTTGTACAAGGTTGTACAAATGTATACAAGGGTGTACAAAAGTGTACAAGGGTGCACAAGTTTGTACAAGGGTGTACAAGTGTGTACAAGCTTGTACAAGTGTGTACAAGCTTGTACAAGTGTGTACAAGGGTGTACAGGTTTGTACAAGGTTGTACAAGTGTTTACAAGGGTGTACAAAAGAATGTACAAGTTTGTACAAGTGTGTACAAGTTTGTAAAAGGTTGTACAAGTGTGTACAAGGTTGTACAAGTGTGTACAAGGTTGTACCATAGTGTACAAGGTTGTACAAGTGTGTACAAAGGTGTACAAGTGTGTACAAGGTTGTACAAGTGTGTACAAAGTTGTACAAGTGTGTACATGGTTGTACAAGGTTTTACAATTGTGTACAAGGTTGTACAAGTGTGTACAAGGTTGTACAAGTGTGTACAAGGGTGTACAAGTTTGTACAAGTGTGTACAAGTTTGTACAAGTGTGTACAAGTTTGTACATGGTTGTACAAATGTACACAAGGGTGTACAAAAGTGTACAAGGGTGCACAAGTTTGTACAAGGTTGTACAAGTGTGTACAAGTTTGTACAAGGTTGTACAAGTGTGTACAAGTTTGTACAAGGTTATACAAACGTGTACAATCGTGTACAAGGTTGTACAAGTGTGTACAAGGTTGTACAAGTGTGTACAAGGTTGTACAAGTGTGTACAAGCTTGTACAAGTGTGTACAAGGGTGTACAGGTTTCTACAAGTTTGTACAAGTGTTTACAAGGGTGTACAAGTATGTACAAGAATGTACAAGTTTGTACAATTGTGTACAAGTTTGTAAAAGGTTGTACAAGTGTGTACAAGGGTGTACAAGTGTGTACAAGGGTGCACAAGTGTGTACAAGGGTGTACAATCGTGTACAAGCTTGTACAAGTGTGTTTAAGGGTGTACAGGTTTGTACAAGGTTGTACAAGTGTGTACAAGGGTGTACAAATGTGTACAAGGATGTAAAAGTTTGTACAAGTGTGTACAAGTTTGTACAAGGTTGTACAAGTAAGTACAAGTTTGTACAAGGGTGCACAAGTGTGTACAAGGTTGTACAAGTGTGTACAAGCTTGTACAAGTGTGTACAAGGTTGTACAAGTGTGTACAAGGTTGTACAAGTGTGTACAAGGTTGTACAAGTGTGTACAAGGTTGTACAAGTGTGTACAAGGTTGTACAAGTGTGTACAAGGTTGTACAAGTGTGTACATGGTTGTACAAGTGTGTACAAGGTTGTACAAGTGTGTACAAGGTTGTACAAGTGTGTACAAGGGTGCACAAGTGTGTACAAGGGTGTACAATCGTGTACAAGCTTGTACAAGTTTTTACAAGGTTGTACAAGTGTGTACAAGGTTGTACAAGTGTGTACAAGGTTGTACAAGTGTGTACAAGGTTGTACAAGTGTGTACAAGGTTGTACAAGTGTGTACAAGGTTGTATAAGTGTGTACAAAGGTGTACAAGTGTGTACAAGGTTGTACAAGTGTGTACAAGGTTGTACAAGTGTGTACATGGTTGTACAAGGTTGTACAATTGTGTAAAGGGTTGTACAAGTGTGTACAAGGTTGTACAATGTGTACAAGGGTGTACAAGTTTGTACAAGTGTGTACAAGTTTGTACAAGTGTGTACAAGTTTGTACAAGGTTGTACAAATGTATACAAGGGTGTACAAAAGTGTACAAGGGTGCACAAGTTTGTACAAGGGTGTACAAGTGTGTACAAGCTTGTACAAGTGTGTACAAGCTTGTACAAGTGTGTACAAGGGTGTACAGGTTTGTACAAGGTTGTACAAGTGTTTACAAGGGTGTACAAAAGAATGTACAAGTTTGTACAAGTGTGTACAAGTTTGTAAAAGGTTGTACAAGTGTGTACAAGGTTGTACAAGTGTGTACAAGGTTGTACCATAGTGTACAAGGTTGTACAAGTGTGTACAAAGGTGTACAAGTGTGTACAAGGGTGTACAAATGTGTACAAGGATGTAAAAGTTTGTACAAGTGTGTACAAGTTTGTACAAGGTTGTACAAGTAAGTACAAGTTTGTACAAGGGTGCACAAGTGTGTACAAGGTTGTACAAGTGTGTACAAGCTTGTACAAGTGTGTACAAGGTTGTACAAGTGTGTACAAGGTTGTACAAGTGTGTACAAGGTTGTACAAGTGTGTACAAGGTTGTACAAGTGTGTACAAGGTTGTACAAGTGTGTACAAGGTTGTACAAGTGTGTACATGGTTGTACAAGTGTGTACAAGGTTGTACAAGTGTGTACAAGGTTGTACAAGTGTGTACAAGGGTGCACAAGTGTGTACAAGGGTGTACAATCGTGTACAAGCTTGTACAAGTTTTTACAAGGTTGTACAAGTGTGTACAAGGTTGTACAAGTGTGTACAAGGTTGTACAAGTGTGTACAAGGTTGTACAAGTGTGTACAAGGTTGTACAAGTGTGTACAAGGTTGTACAAGTGTGTACAAGGTTGTATAAGTGTGTACAAGCTTGTACAAGTGTGTACAAGGGTGTACAAGCTTGTACAAGTGTGTACAAGGGTTTACAGGTTTGTACAAGGTTGTACAAGTGTGTACAAGGGTGTACAAATGTGTACAAGGATGTAAAAGTTTGTACAAGTGTGTACAAGTTTGTACAAGGTTGTACAAGTGTGTACAATGTTTTACAATTGTGTACAAGGTTGTACAAGTGTGTACAAGGTTGTACAGGTTTGTACAAGGTTGTACAAGTGTTTACAAGGGATTTCAAGTATGTACAAGAATGTACAAGTTTGTACAAGTGTGTACAAGTGTGTACAAGGTTGTACAAGTGTGTACAAGGTTGTACAAGTGTGTACAAGGTTGTACAAGTGTGTACAAGGTTGAACAAGTGTGTACAAAGGTGTACAAGTGTGTACAAGGTTGTACAAGTGTGTACAAGGTTGTACAAGTGTGTACAAGGTTGTACAAGTGTGTACAAGGTTGTACAAGGTTGTACAATTGTGTACAAGGTTGTACAAGTGTGTACAAGGTTGTACAAGTGTGTACAAGGGTGTACAAGTTTGTACAAGTGTGTACAAGTTTGTACAAGTGTGCACAAGTTTGTACAAGGTTGTACAAATGTATACAAGGGTGTACAAAAGTGTACAAGGGTGCACAAGTTTGTACAAGGGTGTACAAGTGTGTACAAGCTTGTACAAGTGTGTACAAGGGTGTACAGGTTTGTACAAGGTTGTACAAGTGTTTACAAGGGTGTACAAGTATGTACAAGAATGTACAAGTTTGTACAAGTGTGTACAAGTTTGTAAAAGGTTGTACAAGTGTGTACAAGGGTGTACAAGTGTGTACAAGGGTGCACAAGTTTGAACAAGGGTGTACAAGTGTGTACAAGCTTGTACAAGTGTGTACAAGCTTGTACAAGTGTTTACAAGGGTGTACAAGTATGCACAAGAATGAACAAGTTTGTAAAAGGTTGTACAAGTAAGTACAAGGGTGTACAAGTGTGTACAAGGGTGCACAAGTGTGTACAAGGGTGTACAATCTTGTACAAGCTTGTACAATCGTGTACAAGGGTGTACAGGTTTGTACAAGGTTGTACAAGTGTGTACAAGGGTGTACAAATGTGTACAAGGATGTAAAAGTTTGTACAAGTGTGTACAAGTTTGTACAAGGTTGTACAAGTAAGTACAAGTTTGTACAAGAATGTACAAGTGTGTACAAGGTTTTACAATTGTGTAAAAGGTTGTACAAGTGTGTACAAGGTTGTACAAGTGTGTACAAGCTTGTACAAGTGTGTACAAGGGTGTACAAATGTGTACAAGGTTGTACAAGTTTTTACAAGGTTGTACAAGTGTGTACAAGGTTGTACAAGTGTGTACAAGGTTGTACAAGTGTGTACAAGGTTTTACAAGTGTGTACAAGGTTGTATAAGTGTGTACAAGGTTGAAAAAGTGTGTACAAGGTTGTACAAGTGTGTACAAGGTTGTACAAGTGTGGACAAGGTTGTACAAGTGTGTACAAAGGTGTACAATTGTGTACAAGGTTGTACAAGTGTGTACAAGGTTGTACAAGTGTGTACAAGGTTGTACAAGTGTGTACAAGGTTGTACAAGGTTGTACAATTGCGTACAAGGTTGTACAAGTGTGTACAATGTTGTACAAGTGTGTAAAGGTTGTACAAGTGTGTACAAGGTTGTACAAGTGAGTAAAGGGTGTACAAGTTTGTACAAGTGTGTACAAGTTTGTACAAGTGTGTACAAGTTTGTACAAGGTTGTACAAATGTATACAAGGGTGTACAAAAGTGTACAAGGGTGCACAAGTTTGTACAAGGGTGTACAAGTGTGTACAAGCTTGTACAAGTGTGTACAAGCTTGTACAAGTGTGTACAAGGGTGTACAGGTTTGTACAAGGTTGTACAAGTGTTTACAAGGGTGTACAAGTATGTACAAGAATGTACAAGTTTGTACAAGTGTGTACAAGTGTGTACAAGGTTGTACAAGTGTGTACAAGGTTGAACAAGTGTGTACAAGGTTGTACAAGGTTGTACAATTGTGTACAAGGTTGTACAAGTGTGTACAAGGTTGTACAAGTGTGTACAAGGTTGTACAAGTGTGTAAAGGTTGTACAAGTGTGTACAAGGTTGTACAAGTGAGTACAAGGGTGTACAAGTTTGTACAAGTGTGTACAAGTTTGTACAAGTGTGTACAAGTTTGTACAAGGTTGTACAAATGTATACAAGGGTGTACAAAAGTGTACAAGGGTGCACAAGTTTGTACAAGGGTGTACAAGTGTGTACAAGGTTGTACAAGTGTGTAAAGGTTGTACAAGTGTGTACAAGGTTGTACAAGTGAGTACAAGGGTGTACAAGCTTGTACAAGTGTGTACAAGGGTGTACAGGTTTGTACAAGGTTGTACAAGTGTTTACAAGGGTGTACAAGTATGTACAAGAATGTACAAGTTTGTACAAGTGTGTACAAGTGTGTACAAGGTTGTACAAGTGTGTACAAGGTTGTACAAATGTGTACAAGGTTGTACAAGTGTGTACAAGGTTGTACAAGTGTGTACAAAGGTGTACAAGTGTGTACAAGGTTGTACAAGTGTGTACAAGGTTGAACAAGTGTGTACAAGGTTGTACAAGGTTGTACAATTGTGTACAAGGTTGTACAAGTGTGGACAAGGTTGTACAAGTGTGTACAAGGGTGTACAAGTTTGTACAAGTGTTTACAAGTTTGTACAAGTGTGTACAAGTTTGTACAAGGTTGTACAAATGTATACAAGGGTGTACAAAAGTGTACAAGGGTGCACAAGTTTGTACAAGGGTGTACAAGTGTGTACAAGCTTGTACAAGTGTGTACAAGGGTGTACAGGTTTGTACAAGGTTGTACAAGTGTTTACAAGGGTGTACAAGTATGTACAAGAATGTAAAAGTTTGTACAAGTGTGTACAAGTTTGTAAAAGGTTGTACAAGTGTGTACAAGGGTGTACAAGTGTGTACAAGGGTGCTCAAGTGTGTACAAGGGTGTACAATCGTGTACAAGCTTGTACAAGTGTGTTTAAGGGTGTACAGGTTTGTACAAGGTTGTACAAGTGTGTACAAGGGTGTACAAATGTGTACAAGGATGTAAAAGTTTGTACAAGTGTGTACAAGTTTGTACAAGGTTGTACAAGTAAGTACAAGTTTGTACAAGGGTGCACAAGTGTGTACAAGGTTGTACAAGTGTGTACAAGCTTGTACAAGTGTGTACAAGGTTGTACAAGTGTGTACAAGGTTGTACAAGTGTGTACAAGGTTGTACAAGTGTGTACAAGGTTGTACAAGTGTGTACAAGGTTGTACAAGTGTGTACAAGGTTGTACAAGTGTGTACATGGTTGTACAAGTGTGTACAAGGTTGTACAAGTGTGTACATGGTTGTACAAGGTTGTACAATTGTGTAAAGGGTTGTACAAGTGTGTACAAGGTTGTACAATGTGAACAAGGGTGTACAAGTTTGTACAAGTGTGTACAAGTTTGTACAAGTGTGTACAAGTTTGTACAAGGTTGTACAAATGTATACAAGGGTGTACAAAAGTGTACAAGGGTGCACAAGTTTGTACAAGGGTGTACAAGTGTGTACAAGCTTGTACAAGTGTGTACAAGCTTGTACAAGTGTGTACAAGGGTGTACAGGTTTGTACAAGGTTGTACAAGTGTTTACAAGGGTGTACAAAAGAATGTACAAGTTTGTACAAGTGTGTACAAGTTTGTAAAAGGTTGTACAAGTGTGTACAAGGTTGTACAAGTGTGTACAAGGTTGTACCATAGTGTACAAGGTTGTACAAGTGTGTACAAAGGTGTACAAGTGTGTACAAGGTTGTACAAGTGTGTACAAAGTTGTACAAGTGTGTACATGGTTGTACAAGGTTTTACAATTGTGTACAAGGTTGTACAAGTGTGTACAAGGTTGTACAAGTGTGTACAAGGGTGTACAAGTTTGTACAAGTGTGTACAAGTTTGTACAAGTGTGTACAAGTTTGTACAAGTGTGTACAAGTTTGTACAAGGTTGTACAAATGTACACAAGGGTGTACAAAAGTGTACAAGGGTGCACAAGTTTGTACAAGAATGTACAAGTGTGTACAAGTTTGTACAAGGTTGTACAAGTGTGTACAAGTTTGTACAAGGTTGTACAAACGTGTACAATTGTGTACAAGGTTGTACAAGTGTGTACAAGGTTGTACAAGTGTGTGCAAGGTTGTACAAGTGTGTACAAGGTTGTACAAGTGTGTACAAGGTTGTACAAGTGTGTACAAAGTTGTACAAGTGTGTACAAGGTTGTACAAGTGTGTACAAGGTTGTACAAGTGTGTACAAGGGTGCACAAGTGTGTACAAGGGTGTACAATCGTGTACAAGCTTGTACAATCGTGTACAAGCTTGTACAAGTGTGTACAAGGGTTTACAGGTTTGTACAAGGTTGTACAAGTGTGTACAAGGGTGTACAAATGTGTACAAGGATGTAAAAGTTTGTACAAGTGTGTACAAGTTTGTACAAGGTTGTACAAGTGTGTACAATGTTTTACAATTGTGTACAAGGTTGTACAAGTGTGTACAAGGTTGTACAGGTTTGTACAAGGTTGTACAAGTGTTTACAAGAGATTACAAGTATGTACAAGAATGTACAAGTTTGTACAAGTGTGTACAAGTGTGTACAAGGTTGTACAAGTGTGTACAAGGTTGTACAAGTGTGTACAAGGTTGTACAAGTGTGTACAAGGTTGAACAAGTGTGTACAAAGGTGTACAAGTGTGTACAAGGTTGTACAAGTGTGTACAAGGTTGTACAAGTGTGTACAAGGTTGTACAAGTGTGTACAAGGTTGTACAAGGTTGTACAATTGTGTACAAGGTTGTACAAGTGTGTACAAGGTTGTACAAGTGTGTACAAGGGTGTACAAGTTGTACAAGTGTGTACAAGTTTGTACAAGTGTGCACAAGTTTGTACAAGGTTGTACAAATGTATACAAGGGTGTACAAAAGTGTACAAGGGTGCACAAGTTTGTACAAGGGTGTACAAGTGTGTACAAGCTTGTACAAGTGTGTACAAGGGTGTACAGGTTTGTACAAGGTTGTACAAGTGTTTACAAGGGTGTACAAGTATGTACAACAATGTACAAGTTTGTACAAGTGTGTACAAGTTTGTAAAAGGTTGTACAAGTGTGTACAAGGGTGTACAAGTGTGTACAAGGGCGCACAAGTTTGAACAAGGGTGTACAAGTGTGTACAAGCTTGTACAAGTGTGTACAAGCTTGTACAAGTGTTTACAAGGGTGTACAAGTATGCACAAGAATGAACAAGTTTGTACAAGTGTGTACAAGTTTGTAAAAGGTTGTACAAGTAAGTACAAGGGTGTACAAGTGTGTACAAGGGTGCACAAGTGTGTACAAGGGTGTACAATCTTGTACAAGCTTGTACAATCGTGAACAAGGGTGTACAGGTTTGTACAAGGTTGTACAAGTGTGTACAAGGGTGTACAAATGTGTACAAGGATGTAAAAGTTTGTACAAGTGTGTACAAGTTTGTACAAGGTTGTACAAGTAAGTACAAGTTTGTACAAGAATGTACAAGTGTGTACAAGGTTTTACAATTGTGTAAAAGGTTGTACAAGTGTGTACAAGGTTGTACAAGTGTGTACAATGTTGTACAAGTGTGTACAAGGTTGTACAAGTGTGTACAAGGTTGTACAAGTGTGTACAAGGTTGTACAAGTGTGTACAAGGTTGTACAAGTGTGTACAAGGTTGTACAAGTGTGTACAAGGGTGCACAAGTGTGTACATGGTTGTACAAGGTTGAACAATTGTGTACAAGGTTGTACAAGTGTGTACAAAGTTGTACAAGTGTGTACAAGGGTGTACAAGTTTGTACAAGTGTGTACAAGTTTGTACAAGTATGTACACACTTGTACAACCTTGTACACACTTGTACAACCTTTTACACAATTGTAAAACCTTGTACACACTTGTACTTACTTGTTCAACCTTGTACAAACTTGTACACACTTGTACAAACTTTTACATCCTTGAACACATTTGTACACCCTTGTACACACTTGTACAACCTTGTACAAACCTGTACACCCTTGTACACGATTGTACAAGCTTGTACAAGATTGTACACCCTTGTACACACTTGTGCACCCTTGTACACACTTTTACACCCTTGTACACACTTGTACAACCTTTTACAAACTTGTACACACTTGTTTAAACTTGTGCACCCTTGTACACTTTTGTACACCCTTGTATACATTTGTACAACCTTGTACAAACTTGTACACAATTGTACAAACTTGTACACACTTGTACAAACTTGTACACCCTTGTACACACTCGTACAACCTTGTACACACTTGTACAACCTTGTACAAACCTGTACACCCTTGTACACACTTGTACAACCTTGTACACACTTGTACAACCTTGTACACACTTGTACAACCTTGTACACACTTGTACAAGCTTGTACACACTTGTACAACCTTGTACACACTTGTACAACCTTTTACACAATTGTAAAACCTTGTACACACTTGTACATTCTTGTACAAACTTGTACTTACTTGTACAACCTTGTACAAACTTGTACACACTTGTACAAACTTTTACATCCTTGTACACATTTGTACACCCTTGTACACACTTGTACAACCTTGTACAAACCTGTACACCCTTGTACACGATTGTACAAGCTTGTACAAGATTGTACACCCTTGTACACACTTGTGCACCCTTGTACACACTTGTACACCCTTGTACACACTTGTACAACCTTTTACAAACTTTTACACACTTGTACAAACTTGTACATTCTTGTGCATACTTGTACACCCTTGTAAACACTTATACAAGCTTGTACACACTTGTACAAGCTTGT
Organism: Macrosteles quadrilineatus; assembly: GCF_028750875.1. Classification (NCBI taxonomy): domain Eukaryota; kingdom Metazoa; phylum Arthropoda; class Insecta; order Hemiptera; family Cicadellidae; genus Macrosteles; species Macrosteles quadrilineatus. Next base: position 19,141 of record NW_026542813.1, read on the forward strand.
ACACACTTGTACACCCTTGTTCAAACTTGTGCACCCTTGTACACACTTGTACACCCTTGTACACACTTGTACAACCTTTTACAAACTTGTACACACTTGTACAAACTTGTACATTCTTGTACATACTTGTACACCCTTGTAAACACTTGTACAACCTTGTACAAACCTGTACACCCTTGTACACACTTGTACAAGCTTGTACACACTTGTACACCCTTGTACAAACTTGTGCACCCTTGTACACTTTTGTACACCCTTGTATACATTTGTACAACCTTGTACAAACTTGTGCACACTTGTACAAACTTGTACACACTTGTACAAACTTGTACACCCTTGTACACACTTGTACAACCTTGTACACACTTGTACAACCTTGTACACAATTGTACAACCTTGTACAACCTTGTACACACTTGTACAACCTTGTACACACTTGTACAACCTTGTACACACTTGTACAACCTTGTACACACTTGTACACCTTTGTACACACTTGTTCAACCTTGTACACACTTGTACAACCTTGTACACACTTGTACAACCTTGTACACACTTGTACAACCTTGTACACACTTGTACACACTTGTACAAACTTGTACATTCTTGTACATACTTGTACTCCCTTGTAAACACTTGTACAACCTTGTACAAACCTGTACAACCTTGTACACACTTGTACAACCTTGTACACAATTGTAAAACATTGTACACACTTGTACAACCTTGTACAAACTTGTACACACTTGTACAAACTTTTACATCCTTGTACACATTTGTACACACTTGTACACACTTGTACAACCTTGTACAAACCTGTAAACCCTTGTACACACTTGTACAAGCTTGTACACGATTGTACAAGCTTGTACACGATTGTACACCCTTGTACACACTTGTGCACCCTTGTACACACTTGTACAAGCTTGTACACACTTGTACAACCTTGTACACACTTGTACATCCTTGTACACACTTGTACAACCTTGTACACACTTGTACAACCTTGTACACACTTGTACAACCTTGTACACACTTGTACAACCTTGTACACAATTGTACACGTTTGTACAACCTTGTACAAACTTGTACACACTTGTACAACCTTGTACAAACTTGTACACACTAGTACAACCTTGTACAAACTTGTGCACCCTTGTACACTTTTGTACACCCTTGTGTACATTTGTACAACCTTGTACAAACTTGTACACACTTGTACAAACTTGTACACCCTTGTACACACTTGTACACCCTTGTACACACTTGTACAACCTTGTACACACTTGTACAACCTTGTACACAATTGTAAAACCTTGTACAACCATGTACACACTTGTACAACTTTGTACACACTTGTACAACCTTGTACACACTTGTACACCTTTGTACACACTTGTACAACCTTGTACACTATGGTACAACCTTGTACACACTTGTACAAACTTGTACACACTTGTACAACCTTTTACAAACTTGTACACACTTGTACAAACTTGTACATTCTTTTGTACACCCTTGTAAACACTTGTACAACCTTGTACAAACCTGTACACCCTTGTACACACTTGTACAAGCTTGTACACACTTGTACACCCTTGTACAAACTTGTGCACCCTTGTACACTTTTGTACACCCTTGTATACATTTGTACAACCTGGTACAAACTTGTACACACTTGTACAAACTTGTACACACTTGTACAAACTTGTACACCCTTGTACACATTGTACAACCTTGTACACACTTGTACAACCTTGTACACAATTGTACACACTTGTACAAACTTGTACACCCTTGTACACATTGTACAACCTTGTACACACTTGTACAACCTTGTACACAATTGTACAACCTTGTACAACCATGTACACACTTGTACAACCTTGTACACACTTGTACAACCTTGTACACACTTGTACACCTTTGTACACACTTATACAACCTTGTACACACTTGTACAACCTTGTACACACTTGTAAAACCTTGTACACACTTGTACAACCTTGTACACACTTGTACAACCTTGTACACACTTGTACAACCTTGTAAAAACTTGTACAAGCTTGTACACGATTGTACACCCTTGTACACACTTGTGCACCCTTGTACACACTTGTACAACCTTGTACACACTTGTACAACCTTGTACACACTTGTACAACCTTGTACACACTTGTACAACCATGTACACACTTGTACAACCTTGTACACACTTGTACAACCTTGTACACACTTGTACAACCTTGTACACACTTGTACAACCTTGTACACACTTGTACAACCTTGTACACACTTGTACAAGCTTGTACACACTTGTACAACCTTGTACACACTTGTGCACACTTGTACAACCTTGTACACACTTGTGCACCCTTGTACAAACTTGTACTTACTTGTACAACCTTGTACAAACTTGTACACACTTGTACAAACTTTTACATCCTTGTACACATTTGTACACCCTTGTACACACTTGTACAACCTTGTACAAACCTGTACACCCTTGAACACACTTGTACAAGCTTGTACACGATTGTACACCCTTGTACACACTTGTGCACCCTTGTACACACTTGTACACCCTTGTACACACTTGTACAACCTTTTACAAACTTGTACACACTTGTACAAACTTGTACATTCTTGTACATACTTGTACACCCTTGTAAACACTTGTACAAACTTGTACAAACCTGTACACCCTTGTACACACTTGTACAAGCTTGTACACACTTGTACAAGCTTGTACACACTTGTACACTCTTGTACAAACTTGTGCACCCTTGTTTACTTTTGTACACCCTTGTATACATTTGTACAACCTTGTACAAACTTGTACACAATTGTACAAACTTGTACACACTTGTATAAACTTGTACACCATTGTACACACTTGTACAACCTTGTACACACTTGTACAACCTTTTACAAACTTGTACACACTTGTACAAACTTGTACATTCTTGTGCATACTTGTACACCCTTGTAAACACTTGTACAAGCTTGTACACACTTGTACAAGCTTGTACACACTTGTACACCCTTGTTCAAACTTGTGCACCCTTGTACACACTTGTACACCCTTGTACACACTTGTACAACCTTTTACAAACTTGTACACACTTGTACAAACTTGTACATTCTTGTACATACTTGTACACCCTTGTAAACACTTGTACAACCTTGTACAAACCTGTACACCCTTGTACACACTTGTACAAGCTTGTACACACTTGTACACCCTTGTACAAACTTGTGCACCCTTGTACACTTTTGTACACCCTTGTATACATTTGTACAACCTTGTACAAACTTGTGCACACTTGTACAAACTTGTACACACTTGTACAAACTTGTACACCCTTGTACACACTTGTACAACCTTGTACACACTTGTACAACCTTGTACACAATTGTACAACCTTGTACAACCTTGTACACACTTGTACAACCTTGTACACACTTGTACAACCTTGTACACACTTGTACACCTTTGTACACACTTGTTCAACCTTGTACACACTTGTACAACCTTGTACACACTTGTACAACCTTGTACACACTTGTACAACCTTGTACACACTTGTACACACTTGTACAAACTTGTACATTCTTGTACATACTTGTACTCCCTTGTAAACACTTGTACAACCTTGTACAAACCTGTACAACCTTGTACACACTTGTACAACCTTGTACACAATTAATTGTAAAACATTGTACACACTTGTACAACCTTGTACAAACTTGTACACACTTGTACAAACTTTTACATCCTTGTACACATTTGTACACACTTGTACACACTTGTACAACCTTGTACAAACCTGTAAACCCTTGTACACACTTGTACAAGCTTGTACACGATTGTACAAGCTTGTACACGATTGTACACCCTTGTACACACTTGTGCACCCTTGTACACACTTGTACAACCTTGTACACACTTGTACAACCTTGTACACACTTGTACAACCTTGTACACACTTGTACAACCTTGTACACACTTGTACAACCTTGTACACACTTGTACAACCTTGTACACACTTGTACAACCTTGTACACACTTGTACAACCTTGTACACAATTGTACACGTTTGTACAACCTTGTACAAACTTGTACACACTTGTACACACTTGTACAACCTTGTACAACCTTGTACACACTTGTACAACCTTGTACACACTTGTACAACCTTGTACACACTTGTACACCTTTGTACACACTTGTTCAACCTTGTACACACTTGTACAACCTTGTACACACTTGTACAACCTTGTACACACTTGTACAACCTTGTACACACTTGTACACACTTGTACAAACTTGTACATTCTTGTACATACTTGTACTCCCTTGTAAACACTTGTACAACCTTGTACAAACCTGTACAACCTTGTACACACTTGTACAAACTTGTACACACTTGTACAAACTTGTACACCCTTGTACACATTGTACAACCTTGTACACACTTGTACAACCTTGTACACAATTGTACACACTTGTACAAACTTGTACACCCTTGTACACATTGTACAACCTTGTACACACTTGTACAACCTTGTACACAATTGTACAACCTTGTACACCCTTGTACACACTTGTACAACCTTGTACACACTTGTACAACCTTGTACACAATTGTACACACTTGTACAAACTTGTACACCCTTGTACACATTGTACAACCTTGTACACACTTGTACAACCTTGTACACAATTGTACAACCTTGTACAACCATGTACACACTTGTACAACCTTGTACACACTTGTACAACCTTGTACACACTTGTACACCTTTGTACACACTTATACAACCTTGTACACACTTGTACAACCTTGTACACACTTGTAAAACCTTGTACACACTTGTACAACCTTGTACACACTTGTACAACCTTGTACACACTTGTACAACCTTGTAAAAACTTGTACAAGCTTGTACACGATTGTACACCCTTGTACACACTTGTGCACCCTTGTACACACTTGTACAACCTTGTACACACTTGTACAACCTTGTACACACTTGTACAACCTTGTACACACTTGTACAACCATGTACACACTTGTACAACCTTGTACACACTTGTACAACCTTGTACACACTTGTACAACCTTGTACACACTTGTACAACCTTGTACACACTTGTACAACCTTGTACACACTTGTACAAGCTTGTACACACTTGTACAACCTTGTACACACTTGTGCACACTTGTACAACCTTGTACACACTTGTGCACCCTTGTACAAACTTGTACTTACTTGTACAACCTTGTACAAACTTGTACACACTTGTACAAACTTTTACATCCTTGTACACATTTGTACACCCTTGTACACACTTGTACAACCTTGTACAAACCTGTACACCCTTGAACACACTTGTACAAGCTTGTACACGATTGTACACCCTTGTACACACTTGTGCACCCTTGTACACACTTGTACACCCTTGTACACACTTGTACAACCTTTTACAAACTTGTACACACTTGTACAAACTTGTACATTCTTGTACATACTTGTACACCCTTGTAAACACTTGTACAAACTTGTACAAACCTGTACACCCTTGTACACACTTGTACAAGCTTGTACACACTTGTACAAGCTTGTACACACTTGTACACTCTTGTACAAACTTGTGCACCCTTGTTTACTTTTGTACACCCTTGTATACATTTGTACAACCTTGTACAAACTTGTACACAATTGTACAAACTTGTACACACTTGTATAAACTTGTACACCATTGTACACACTTGTACAACCTTGTACACACTTGTACAACCTTTTACAAACTTGTACACACTTGTACAAACTTGTACATTCTTGTGCATACTTGTACACCCTTGTAAACACTTGTACAAGCTTGTACACACTTGTACAAGCTTGTACACACTTGTACACCCTTGTTCAAACTTGTGCACCCTTGTACACACTTGTACACCCTTGTACACACTTGTACAACCTTTTACAAACTTGTACACACTTGTACAAACTTGTACATTCTTGTACATACTTGTACACCCTTGTAAACACTTGTACAACCTTGTACAAACCTGTACACCCTTGTACACACTTGTACAAGCTTGTACACACTTGTACACCCTTGTACAAACTTGTGCACCCTTGTACACTTTTGTACACCCTTGTATACATTTGTACAACCTTGTACAAACTTGTGCACACTTGTACAAACTTGTACACACTTGTACAAACTTGTACACCCTTGTACACACTTGTACAACCTTGTACACACTTGTACAACCTTGTACACAATTGTACAACCTTGTACAACCTTGTACACACTTGTACAACCTTGTACACACTTGTACAACCTTGTACACACTTGTACACCTTTGTACACACTTGTTCAACCTTGTACACACTTGTACAACCTTGTACACACTTGTACAACCTTGTACACACTTGTACAACCTTGTACACACTTGTACACACTTGTACAAACTTGTACATTCTTGTACATACTTGTACTCCCTTGTAAACACTTGTACAACCTTGTACAAACCTGTACAACCTTGTACACACTTGTACAACCTTGTACACAATTAATTGTAAAACATTGTACACACTTGTACAACCTTGTACAAACTTGTACACACTTGTACAAACTTTTACATCCTTGTACACATTTGTACACACTTGTACACACTTGTACAACCTTGTACAAACCTGTAAACCCTTGTACACACTTGTACAAGCTTGTACACGATTGTACAAGCTTGTACACGATTGTACACCCTTGTACACACTTGTGCACCCTTGTACACACTTGTACAACCTTGTACACACTTGTACAACCTTGTACACACTTGTACAACCTTGTACACACTTGTACAACCTTGTACACACTTGTACAACCTTGTACACACTTGTACAACCTTGTACACACTTGTACAACCTTGTACACACTTGTACAACCTTGTACACAATTGTACACGTTTGTACAACCTTGTACAAACTTGTACACACTTGTACACACTTGTACAACCTTGTACAACCTTGTACACACTTGTACAACCTTGTACACACTTGTACAACCTTGTACACACTTGTACACCTTTGTACACACTTGTTCAACCTTGTACACACTTGTACAACCTTGTACACACTTGTACAACCTTGTACACACTTGTACAACCTTGTACACACTTGTACACACTTGTACAAACTTGTACATTCTTGTACATACTTGTACTCCCTTGTAAACACTTGTACAACCTTGTACAAACCTGTACAACCTTGTACACACTTGTACAAACTTGTACACACTTGTACAAACTTGTACACCCTTGTACACATTGTACAACCTTGTACACACTTGTACAACCTTGTACACAATTGTACACACTTGTACAAACTTGTACACCCTTGTACACATTGTACAACCTTGTACACACTTGTACAACCTTGTACACAATTGTACAACCTTGTACAACCATGTACACACTTGTACAACCTTGTACACACTTGTACAACCTTGTACACACTTGTACACCTTTGTACACACTTATACAACCTTGTACACACTTGTACAACCTTGTACACACTTGTAAAACCTTGTACACACTTGTACAACCTTGTACACACTTGTACACTATGGTACAACCTTGTACACACTTGTACAACCTTGTACACACTTGTACACTATGGTACAACCTTGTACACACTTGTACAACCTTGTACACACTTGTACAACCTTTTACAAACTTGTACACACTTGTACAAACTTGTACATTCTTTTGTACACCCTTGTAAACACTTGTACAACCTTGTACAAACCTGTACACCCTTGTACACACTTGTACAAGCTTGTACACACTTGTACACCCTTGTACAAACTTGTGCACCCTTGTACACTTTTATACACCCTTGTATACATTTGTACAACCTGGTACAAACTTGTACACACTTGTACAAACTTGTACACACTTGTACAAACTTGTACACCCTTGTACACATTGTACAACCTTGTACACACTTGTACAACCTTGTACACAATTGTACACACTTGTACAAACTTGTACACCCTTGTACACATTGTACAACCTTGTACACACTTGTACAACCTTGTACACAATTGTACAACCTTGTACAACCATGTACACACTTGTACAACCTTGTACACACTTGTACAACCTTGTACACACTTGTACACCTTTGTACACACTTATACAACCTTGTACACACTTGTACAACCTTGTACACACTTGTAAAACCTTGTACACACTTGTACAACCTTGTACACACTTGTACAACCTTGTACACACTTGTACAACCTTGTAAAAACTTGTACAAGCTTGTACACGATTGTACACCGTTGTACACACTTGTGCACCCTTGTACACACTTGTACAACCTTGTACACACTTGTACAACCTTGTACACACTTGTACAACCATGTACACACTTGTACAACCTTGTACACACTTGTACAACCTTGTACACACTTGTACAACCTTGTACACACTTGTACAACCTTGTACACACTTGTACAACCTTGTACACACTTGTACAACCTTGTACACACTTGTACAAGCTTTTACACACTTGTACAACCTTGTACACACTTGTGCACCCTTGTACAAACTTGTACTTACTTGTACAACCTTGTACAAACTTGTACACACTTGTACAAACTTTTACATCCTTGTACACATTTGTACACCCTTGTACACACTTGTACAACCTTGTACAAACCTGTACACCCTTGAACACACTTGTACAAGCTTGTACACGATTGTACACCCTTGTACACACTTGTGCACCCTTGTACACACTTGTACACCCTTGTACACACTTGTACAACCTTTTACAAACTTGTACACACTTGTACAAACTTGTACATTCTTGTACATACTTGTACACCCTTGTAAACTCTTGTACAAACTTGTACAAACCTGTACACCCTTGTACACACTTGTACAAGCTTGTACACACTTGTACAAGCTTGTACACACTTGTACACTCTTGTACAAACTTGTGCACCCTTGTTTACTTTTGTACACCCTTGTATACATTTGTACAACCTTGTACAAACTTGTACACAATTGTACAAACTTGTACACACTTGTACAAACTTGTACACCTTTGTACACACTTGTACAACCTTGTACACACTTGTACAACCTTTTACAAACTTGTACACACTTGTACAAACTTGTACATTCTTGTGCATACTTGTACACCCTTGTAAACACTTGTACAAGCTTGTACACACTTGTACAAGCTTGTACACACTTGTACACCCTTGTTCAAACTTGTGCACCCTTGTACACACTTGTACACCCTTGTACACACTTGTACAACCTTTTACAAACTTGTACACACTTGTACAAACTTGTACATTCTTGTACATACTTGTACACCCTTGTAAACACTTGTACAACCTTGTACAAACCTGTACACCCTTGTACACACTTGTACAAGCTTGTACACACTTGTACACCCTTGTACAAACTTGTGCACCCTTGTACACTTTTGTACACCCTTGTATACATTTGTACAACCTTGTACAAACTTGTGCACACTTGTACAAACTTGTACACACTTGTACAAACTTGTACACCCTTGTACACACTTGTACAACCTTGTACACACTTGTACAACCTTGTACACAATTGTACAACCTTGTACAACCTTGTACACACTTGTACAACCTTGTACACACTTGTACAACCTTGTACACACTTGTACAACCTTGTACACACTTGTACACCTTTGTACACACTTGTTCAACCTTGTACACACTTGTACAACCTTGTACACACTTGTACAACCTTGTACAAACTTGTACACCCTTGTACACACTTGTACACCCTTGTACACACTTGTACAACCTTGTACACACTTGTACAACCTTGTACACAATTGTAAAACCTTGTACAACCATGTACACACTTGTACAACTTTGTACACACTTGTACAACCTTGTACACACTTGTACACCTTTGTACACACTTGTACAACTTTGTACACACTTGTACAACCTTGTACACACTTGTACACCTTTGTACACACTTGTACAACCTTGTACACTATGGTACAACCTTGTACACACTTGTACAACCTTGTACACACTTGTACAACCTTTTACAAACTTGTACACACTTGTACAAACTTGTACATTCTTTTGTACACCCTTGTAAACACTTGTACAACCTTGTACAAACCTGTACACCCTTGTACACACTTGTACAAGCTTGTACACACTTGTACACCCTTGTACAAACTTGTGCACCCTTGTACACTTTTGTACACCCTTGTATACATTTGTACAACCTTGTACACTATGGTACAACCTTGTACACACTTGTACAACCTTGTACACACTTGTACAACCTTGTACACTATGGTACAACCTTGTACACACTTGTACAACCTTGTACACACTTGTACAACCTTGTACACACTTGTACAACCTTGTAAAAACTTGTACAAGCTTGTACACGATTGTACACCCTTGTACACACTTGTGCACCCTTGTTCAAACTTGTGCACCCTTGTACACACTTGTACACCCTTGTACACACTTGTACAACCTTTTACAAACTTGTACACACTTGTACAAACTTGTACATTCTTGTACATACTTGTACACCCTTGTAAACACTTGTACAACCTTGTACAAACCTGTACACCCTTGTACACACTTGTACAAGCTTGTACACACTTGTACACCCTTGTACAAACTTGTGCACCCTTGTACACTTTTGTACACCCTTGTATACATTTGTACAACCTTGTACAAACTTGTGCACACTTGTACAAACTTGTACACACTTGTACAAACTTGTACACCCTTGTACACACTTGTACAACCTTGTACACACTTGTACAACCTTGTACACAATTGTACAACCTTGTACAACCTTGTACACACTTGTACAACCTTGTACACACTTGTACAACCTTGTACACACTTGTACAACCTTGTACACACTTGTACACCTTTGTACACACTTGTTCAACCTTGTACACACTTGTACAACCTTGTACACACTTGTACAACCTTGTACACACTTGTACAACCTTGTACACACTTGTACACACTTGTACAAACTTGTACATTCTTGTACATACTTGTACTCCCTTGTAAACACTTGTACAACCTTGTACAAACCTGTACAACCTTGTACACACTTGTACAACCTTGTACACAATTGTAAAACATTGTACACACTTGTACAACCTTGTACAAACTTGTACACACTTGTACAAACTTTTACATCCTTGTACACATTTGTACACACTTGTACACACTTGTACAACCTTGTACAAACCTGTAAACCCTTGTACACACTTGTACAAGCTTGTACACGATTGTACAAGCTTGTACACGATTGTACACCCTTGTACACACTTGTGCACCCTTGTACACACTTGTACAACCTTGTACACACTTGTACAACCTTGTACAAACTTGTACAACCTTGTACACACTTGTACAACCTTGTACACACTTGTACAACCTTGTACACACTTGTACAACCTTGTACACACTTGTACAACCTTGTACATTATTGTACACGTTTGTACAACCTTGTACAAACTTGTACACACTTGTACAACCTTGTACAAACTTGTACACACTAGTACAACCTTGTACAAACTTGTGCACCCTTGTACACTTTTGTACACCCTTGTGTACATTTGTACAACCTTGTACAAACTTGTACACACTTGTACAAACTTGTACACCCTTGTACACACTTGTACACCCTTGTACACACTTGTACAACCTTGTACACACTTGTACAACCTTGTACAAAATTGTAAAACCTTGTACAACCATGTACACACTTGTACAACTTTGTACACACTTGTACAACCTTGTACACACTTGTACACCTTTGTACACATTTGTACAACCTTGTACACTATGGTACAACCTTGTACACACTTGTACAACCTTGTACACACTTGTACAACCTTTTACAAACTTGTACACACTTGTACAAACTTGTACATTCTTTTGTACACCCTTGTAAACACTTGTACAACCTTGTACAAACCTGTACACCCTTGTACACACTTGTACAAGCTTGTACACACTTGTACACCCTTGTACAAACTTGTGCACCCTTGTACACTTTTGTACACCCTTGTATACATTTGTACAACCTTGTACACTATGGTACAACCTTGTACACACTTGTACAACCTTGTACACTATGGTACAACCTTGTACACACTTGTACAACCTTGTACACACTTGTACAACCTTTTACAAACTTGTACACACTTGTACAAACTTGTACATTCTTTTGTACACCCTTGTAAACACTTGTACAACCTTGTACAAACCTGTACACCCTTGTACACACTTGTACAAGCTTGTACACACTTGTACACCCTTGTACAAACTTGTGCACCCTTGTACACTTTTGTACACCCTTGTATACATTTGTACAACTTTGTACACACTTGTACAACCTTGTACACACTTGTACACCTTTGTACACACTTGTACAACCTTGTACACTATGGTACAACCTTGTACACACTTGTACAACCTTGTACACACTTGTACAACCTTGTACACACTTGTACAACCTTGTAAAAACTTGTACAAGCTTGTACACGATTGTACACCCTTGTACACACTTGTGCACCCTTGTACACACTTGTACAACCTTGTACACACTTGTACAACCTTGTACACACTTGTACAACCATGTACACACTTGTACAACCTTGTACACACTTGTACAACCTTGTACACACTTGTACAACCTTGTACACACTTGTACAACCTTGTACACACTTGTACAACCTTGTACACACTTGTAAAACCTTGTACACACTTGTACAAGCTTGTACACACTTGTACAAACTTGTACACACTTGTGCACCCTTGTACAAACTTGTACTTACTTGTACAACCTTGTACAAACTTGTACACACTTGTACACTCTTGTACAAACTTGTGCACCCTTGTTTACTTTTGTACACCCTTGTATACATTTGTACAAACTTGTACAAACTTGTACACAATTGTACAAACTTGTACACACTTGTACAAACTTGTACACCCTTGTACACACTTGTACAACCTTGTACACACTTGTACAACCTTTTACAAACTTGTACACACTTGTACAAACTTGTACATTCTTGTGCATACTTGTACACCCTTGTAAACACTTGTACAAGCTTGTACACACTTGTACAAGCTTGTACACACTTGTACACCCTTGTTCAAACTTGTGCACCCTTGTACACACTTGTACACCCTTGTACACACTTGTACAACCTTTTACAAACTTGTACACACTTGTACAAACTTGTACATTCTTGTACATACTTGTACACCCTTGTAAACACTTGTACAACCTTGTACAAACCTGTACACCCTTGTACACACTTGTACAAGCTTGTACACACTTGTACACCCTTGTACAAACTTGTGCACCCTTGTACACTTTTGTACACCCTTGTATACATTTGTACAACCTTGTACAAACTTGTGCACACTTGTACAAACTTGTACACACTTGTACAAACTTGTACACCCTTGTACACACTTGTACAACCTTGTACACACTTGTACAACCTTGTACACAATTGTACAACCTTGTACAACCTTGTACACACTTGTACAACCTTGTACACACTTGTACAACCTTGTACACACTTGTACAACCTTGTACACACTTGTACACCTTTGTACACACTTGTTCAACCTTGTACACACTTGTACAACCTTGTACACACTTGTACAACCTTGTACACACTTGTACAACCTTGTACACACTTGTACACGCTTGTACAAACTTGTACATTCTTGTACATACTTGTACTCCCTTGTAAACACTTGTACAACCTTGTACAAACCTGTACAACCTTGTACACACTTGTACAACCTTGTACACAATTGTAAAACATTGTACACACTTGTACAACCTTGTACAAACTTGTACACACTTGTACAAACTTTTACATCCTTGTACACATTTGTACACACTTGTACACACTTGTACAACCTTGTACAAACCTGTAAACCCTTGTACACACTTGTACAAGCTTGTACACGATTGTACAAGCTTGTACACGATTGTACACCCTTGTACACACTTGTGCACCCTTGTACACACTTGTACAACCTTGTACACACTTGTACAACCTTGTACACACTTGTACAACATTGTACACACTTGTACAACCTTGTACACACTTGTACAACCTTGTACACACTTGTACAACCTTGTACACACTTGTACAACCTTGTACACAATTGTACACGTTTGTACAACCTTGTACAAACTTGTACACACTTGTACAAGCTTGTACAAACTTGTACACACTAGTACAACCTTGTACAAACTTGTGCACCCTTGTACACTTTTGTACACCCTTGTGTACATTTGTACAACCTTGTACAAACTTGTACACACTTGTACAAACTTGTACACCCTTGTACACACTTGTACACCCTTGTACACACTTGTACAACCTTGTACACACTTGTACAACCTTGTACACAATTGTAAAACCTTGTACAACCATGTACACACTTGTACAACTTTGTACACACTTGTACAACCTTGTACACACTTGTACACCTTTGTACACACTTGTACAACCTTGTACACTATGGTACAACCTTGTACACACTTGTACAACCTTGTACACACTTGTACAACCTTTTACAAACTTGTACACACTTGTACAAACTTGTACATTCTTTTGTACACCCTTGTAAACACTTGTACAACCTTGTACAAACCTGTACACCCTTGTACACACTTGTACAAGCTTGTACACACTTGTACACCCTTGTACAAACTTGTGCACCCTTGTACACTTTTGTACACCCTTGTATACATTTGTACAACCTGGTACAAACTTGTACACACTTGTACAAACTTGTACACACTTGTACAAACTTGTACACCCTTGTACACATTGTACAACCTTGTACACACTTGTACAACCTTGTACACAATTGTACACACTTGTACAAACTTGTACACCCTTGTACACATTGTACAACCTTGTACACACTTGTACAACCTTGTACAACCATGTACACACTTGTACAACCTTGTACACACTTGTACAACCTTGTACACACTTGTACACCTTTGTACACACTTATACAACCTTGTACACACTTGTACAACCTTGTACACACTTGTAAAACCTTGTACACACTTGTAAAACCTTGTACACACTTGTACAACCTTGTACACACTTGTACAACCTTGTACACACTTGTACAACCTTGTAAAAACTTGTACAAGCTTGTACACGATTGTACACCCTTGTACACACTTGTGCACCCTTGTACACACTTGTACAACCTTGTACACACTTGTACAACCTTGTACACACTTGTACAACCATGTACACACTTGTACAACCTTGTACACACTTGTACAACCTTGTACACACTTGTACAACCTTGTACACACTTGTACAACCTTGTACACACTTGTACAACCTTGTACACACTTGTACAACCTTGTACACACTTGTACAACCTTGTACACACTTGTACAAGCTTGTACACACTTGTACAACCTTGTACACACTTGTGCACCCTTGTACAAACTTGTACTTACTTGTACAACCTTGTACAAAATTGTACACACTTGTACAAACTTTTACATCCTTGTACACATTTGTACACCCTTGTACACACTTGTACAACCTTGTACAAACCTGTACACCCTTAAACACACTTGTACAAGCTTGTACACGATCGTACACCCTTGTACACACTTGTGCACCCTTGTACACACTTGTACACCCTTGTACACACTTGTACAACCTTTTACAAACTTGTACACACTTGTACAAACTTGTACATTCTTGTACATACTTGTACACCCTTGTAAACACTTGTACAAACTTGTACAAACCTGTACACCCTTGTACACACTTGTACAAGCTTGTACACACTTGTACAAGCTTGTACACACTTGTACACTCTTGTACAAACTTGTGCACCCTTGTTTACTTTTGTACACCCTTGTATACATTTGTACAACCTTGTACAAACTTGTACACAATTGTACAAACTTGTACACACTTGTACAAACTTGTACACCCTTGTACACACTTGTACAACCTTGTACACACTTGTACAACCTTGTACAAACCTGTACACCCTTGTACACACTTGTACAAGATTGTACACGTTTGTACACCCTTGTACACACTTGTGCACCCTTGTACACACTTGTACACCCTTGTACACACTTGTACAACCTTTTACAAACTTGTACACACTTGTACAAACTTTTACATTCTTGTACATACTTGTACACCCTTGTAAACACTTGTACAACCTTGTACAAACCTGTACACCCTTGTACACACTTGTACAAGCTTGTACACACTTGTACACCCTTGTACAAACTTGTGCACCCTTGTACACTTTTGTACACCCTTGTATACATTTGTACAACCTTGTACAAACTTGTACACACTTGTACAAACTTGTACACACTTGTACAAACTTGTACACCCTTGTACACACTTGTACAACCTTGTACACACTTGTACAACCTTGTACACAATTGTACAACCTTGTACAACCTTGTACACACTTGTTCAACCTTGTACACACTTGTACAACCTTGTACACACTTGTACACCTTTGTACACACTTGTACAACCTTGTACACACTTGTACAACCTTGTACACACTTGTACAACCTTGTACACACTTGTACAACCTTGTACACACTTGTACACACTTGTACAAACTTGTACATTCTTGTACATACTTGTACAACCTTGTACACACTTGTACAACCTTGTACACACTTGTACAACCTTGTACACAATTGTACAACCTTGTACAACCTTGTACACACTTGTACAACCTTGTACACACTTGTACAACCTTGTACACACTTGTACACACTTGTACAAACTTGTACACCATTGTACACACTTGTACAACCTTGTACACACTTGTACAACCTTGTACACACTTGTACAACCTTGTACACACATGTACAACCTTGTACACAATTGCACAACCTTGTACAACCTTGTACACACTTGTACAACCTTGTACACACTTGTACAACCTTGTACACACTTGTACAACCTTGTACACACTTGTACACCTTTGTACACACTTGTACAACCTTGTACACACTTGTACAACCTTGTACACACTTGTACAACCTTGTACACACTTTTTCAACCTTGTACACACTTATACAACCTTGTACACACTTGTACAACCTTGTACACAATTGTACACCTTTGTACACACTTGTACAACCTTGTCCACACTTGTACAACCTTGTACACACTTGTACAACCTTGTACACACTTTTTCAACCTTGTACACACTTATACAACCTTGTACACACTTGTACAACCTTGTACACACTTGTACAACCTTGTACACACTTGTACAACCTTGTACACACTTGTACAACCTTGTAAAAACTTGTACAACCTTGTACACACTTGTACACCCTTGTACACACTTGTACAAGCTTGTACACACTTGTACACCCTTGTACACACTTGTACAAGCTTGTACACACTTGTACAAGCTTGTACACACTTGTACAACCTTGTACACACTTGTACACCCTTGTACACACTTGTACAACCTTTTACAAACTTGTACACACTTGTACAAAATTGTACATTCTTGTACATACTTGTACATCCTTGTACACACTTGTACAACCTTGTACAAACCTGTACACCCTTGTACACACTTGTACAAGCTTGTACACACTTGTGCACCCTTGTACACACTTGTACACCCTTGTACACACTTGTACAACCTTTTACAAACTTGTACACACTTGTACAAACTTGTACATTCTTGTACATACTTGTACACCCTTGTAAACACTTGTACAACCTTGTACAAACCTGTACACCCTTGTACACACTTGTACAAGCTTGTACACACTTGTACAAGCTTGTACACACTTGTACACCCTTGTACAAACTTGTGCACCCTTGTACACTTTTGTACACCCTTGTATACATTTGTACAACCTTGTAAAAACTTGTACACAATTGTACAAACTTGTACACACTTGTACAAACTTGTACACCCTTGTACACACTTGTACAACCTTGTACACACTTGTACAACCTTGTACACACATGTACAACCTTGTACACAATTGCACAACCTTGTACAACCTTGTACACACTTGTACAACCTTGTACACACTTGTACAACCTTGTACACACTTGTACAACCTTGTACACACTTGTACACCTTTGTACACACTTGTACAACCTTGTACACACTTGTACAACCTTGTACACACTTGTACAACCTTGTACACACTTGTACAACCTTGTACACACTTTTTCAACCTTGTACACACTTGTACAACCTTGTACACACTTGTACAACCTTGTACACACTTGTACAACCTTGTACACACTTGTACAACCTTGTACACACTTGTACACACTTGTACAAACTTGTACATTCTTGTACATACTTGTACACCCTTGTAAACACTTGTACAACCTTGTACAAACCTGTACACCCTTGTACAAACTTGTACACCCTTGTACTCACTTGTACAACCTTGTACACACTTGTACAACCTTGTACACACTTGTACAACCTTGTACACACTTGTACAACCTTGTACACAATTGTACAACCTTGTACAACCTTGTACACACTTGTACAACCTTGTACACACTTGTACAACCTTGTACACACTTGTACAACCTTGTACACACTTGTACAACCTTGTACACAATTGTACACCTTTGTACACACTTGTACAACCTTGTCCACACTTGTACAACCTTGTCCACACTTGTACAACCTTGTACACACTTGTACAACCTTGTACACACTTTTTCAACCTTGTACACACTTAAACAACCTTGTACACACTTGTACAACCTTGTACACACTTGTACAACCTTGTACACACTTGTACAACCTTGTACACACTTGTACAACCTTGTAAAAACTTGTACAACCTTGTACACACTTGTACACCCTTGTACACACTTGTACAAGCTTGTACACACTTGTACACCCTTGTACACACTTGTACAAGCTTGTACACACTTGTACAAGCTTGTACACACTTGTACAACCTTGTACACACTTGTACACCCTTGTACACACTTGTACAACCTTTTACAAACTTGTACACACTTGTACAAAATTGTACATTCTTGTACATACTTGTACATCCTTGTACACACTTGTACAACCTTGTACAAACCTGTACACCCTTGTACACACTTGTACAAGCTTGTACACACTTGTGCACCCTTGTACACACTTGTACACCCTTGTACACACTTGTACACCCTTGTACACACTTGTACAACCTTTTACAAACTTGTACACACTTGCACAAACTTGTACATTCTTGTACATACTTGTACACCCTTGTAAACACTTGTACAACCTTGTACAAACCTGTACACCCTTGTACACACTTGTACAAGCTTGTTCACACTTGTACAAGCTTGTACACACTTGTACACCCTTGTACAAACTTGTGCACCCTTGTACACTTTTGTACACCCTTGTATACATTTGTATAACCTTGTACAAACTTGTACACAATTGTACAAACTTGTACACACTTGTACAAACTTGTACACCCTTGTACACACTTGTACACCCTTGTACACACTTGTACAAGCTTGTACACACTTGTACAAGCTTGTACACACTTGTACAACCTTGTACACACTTGTACACCCTTGTACACACTTGTACAACCTTTTACAAACTTTTACACACTTGTACAAAATTGTACATTCTTGTACATACTTGTACATCCTTGTACACACTTGTACAACCTTGTAAAAACCTGTACACCCTTGTACACACTTGTACAAGCTTGTACACACTTGTGCACCCTTGTACACACTTGTACACCCTTGTACACACTTGTACAACCTTTTACAAACTTGTACACACTTGTACAAACTTGTACATTCTTGTACATACTTGTACACCCTTGTAAACACTTGTACAACCTTGTACAAACCTGTACACCCTTGTACACACTTGTACAAGCTTGTACACACTTGTACAAGCTTGTACACACTTGTACACCCTTGTACAAACTTGTGCACCCTTGTACACTTTTGTACACCCTTGTATACATTTGTACAACCTTGTACAAACTTGTACACAATTGTACAAACTTGTACACACTTGTACAAACTTGTACACCCTTGTACACACTTGTACAACCTTGTACACACTTGTACAACCTTGTACACACATGTACAACCTTGTACACAATTGCACAACCTTGTACAACCTTGTACACACTTGTACAACCTTGTACACACTTGTACAACCTTGTACACACTTGTACAACCTTGTACACACTTGTACACCTTTGTACACACTTGTACAACCTTGTACACACTTGTACAACCTTGTACACACTTGTACAACCTTGTACACACTTTTTCAACCTTGTACACACTTGTACAACCTTGTACACACTTGTACAACCTTGTACACACTTGTACAACCTTGTACACACTTGTACAACCTTGTACACACTTGTACAACCTTGTACACACTTGTACACACTTGTACAAACTTGTACATTCTTGTACATACTTGTACACCCTTGTAAACACTTGTACAACCTTGTACAAACCTGTACACCCTTGTACAAACTTGTACACCCTTGTACTCACTTGTACAACCTTGTACACACTTGTACAACCTTGTACACACTTGTACAACCTTGTACACACTTGTACAACCTTGTACACAATTGTACAACCTTGTACAACCTTGTACACACTTGTACAACCTTGTACACACTTGTACAACCTTGTACACACTTGTACAAACTTGTACACAATTGTACACCTTTGTACACACTTGTACAACCTTGTCCACACTTGTACAACCTTGTACACACTTGTACAACCTTGTACACACTTTTTCAACCTTGTACACACTTATACAACCTTGTACACACTTGTACAACCTTGTACACACTTGTACAACCTTGTACACACTTGTACAACCTTGTACACACTTGTACAACCTTGTAAAAACTTGTACAACCTTGTACACACTTGTACACCCTTGTACACACTTGTACAAGCTTGTACACACTTGTACACCCTTGTACACACTTGTACAACCTTGTACACACTTGTACAACCTTTTACAAACTTGTACACACTTGTACAAAATTGTACATTCTTGTACATACTTGTACATCCTTGTACACACTTGTACAACCTTGTACAAACCTGTACACCCTTGTACACACTTGTACAAGCTTGTACACACTTGTGCACCCTTGTACACACTTGTACACCCTTGTACACACTTGTACAACCTTTTACAAACTTGTACACACTTGTACAAACTTGTACATTCTTGTACATACTTGTACACCCTTGTAAACACTTGTACAACCTTGTACAAACCTGTACACCCTTGTACACACTTGTACAAGCTTGTACACACTTGTACAAGCTTGTACACACTTGTACACCCTTGTACAAACTTGTGCACCCTTGTACACTTTTGTACACCCTTGTATACATTTGTACAACCTTGTACAAACTTGTACACAATTGTACAAACTTGTACACACTTGTACAAACTTGTACACCCTTGTACACACTTGTACAACCTTGTACACACTTGTACAACCTTGTACACACTTGTACAACCTTGTACACACATGTACAACCTTGTACACAATTGCACAACCTTGTACAACCTTGTACACACTTGTACAACCTTGTACACACTTGTACAACCTTGTACACACTTGTACAACCTTGTACACACTTGTACACCTTTGTACACACTTGTACAACCTTGTACACACTTGTACAACCTTGTACACACTTGTACAACCTTGTACACACTTTTTCAACCTTGTACACACTTATACAACCTTGTACACACTTGTACAACCTTGTACACACTTGTACAACCTTGTACACACTTGTAAAACCTTGTACACACTTGTACAACCTTTTACAAACTTGTACACACTTGTACAAACTTGTACATTCTTGTACATACTTGTACACCCTTGTAAACACTTGTACAACCTTGTACAAACCTGTACACCCTTGTACACACTTGTACAAGCTTGTACACACTTGTACAAGCTTGTACACACTTGTACACCCTTGTACAAACTTGTGCACCCTTGTACACTTTTGTACACCCTTGTATACATTTGTACAACCTTGTACAAACTTGTACACAATTGTACAAACTTGTACACACTTGTACAAACTTGTACACCCTTGTACACACTTGTACAACCTTGTACACACTTGTACAACCTTGTACACACATGTACAACCTTGTACACAATTGCACAACCTTGTACAACCTTGTACACACTTGTACAACCTTGTACACACTTGTACAACCTTGTACACACTTGTACAACCTTGTACACACTTGTACACCCTTGTAAACACTTGTACAACCTTGTACAAACCTGTACACCCTTGTACACAATTGTACAAACTTGTACACACTTGTACAAACTTGTACACCCTTGTACACACTTGTACAACCTTGTACACACTTGTACAACCTTGTACACACATGTACAACCTTGTACACAATTGCACAACCTTGTACAACCTTGTACACACTTGTACAACCTTGTACACACTTGTACAACCTTGTACACACTTGTACAACCTTGTACACACTTGTACATCTTTGTACACACTTGTACAACCTTGTACACACTTGTACAACCTTGTACACACTTGTACAACCTTGTACACACTTTTTCAACCTTGTACACACTTATACAACCTTGTACACACTTGTACAACCTTGTACACACTTGTACAACCTTGTACACACTTGTACAACCTTGTACACACTTGTACAACCTTGTAAAAACTTGTACAACCTTGTACACACTTGTACAACCTTGTACACACTTGTACAAGCTTGTACACACTTGTACAACATTGTACACACTTGTTCACACTTGTACAACCTTGTACAAACCTGTAAACCCTTGTACAAGCTTGTACACACTTGTACAAGCTTGTACACACTTGTACACACTTGTACAACCTTGTACACACTTGTACAACCTTGTACACACTTGTACAACCTTGTAAAAACTTGTACAACCTTGTACACACTTGT
This sequence comes from Macrosteles quadrilineatus, assembly GCF_028750875.1. Classification (NCBI taxonomy): domain Eukaryota; kingdom Metazoa; phylum Arthropoda; class Insecta; order Hemiptera; family Cicadellidae; genus Macrosteles; species Macrosteles quadrilineatus. Next base: position 42,290 of record NW_026542813.1, read on the forward strand.
ACACCCTTGTACACACTTGTACAAACTTGTACATTCTTGTACATACTTGTACACCCTTGTACACACTTGTACAACCTTGTACAAACCTGTAAACCCTTGTACAAGCTTGTACACACTTGTACAAGCTTGTACACACTTGTACACCCTTGTACAAACTTGTGCACCCTTGTACACTTTTGTACACCCTTGTACACATTTGTACAACCTTGTACAAACTTGTACACACTTGAACAAACTTGTACACACTTGTACAACCTTGTACACACTTGTACAACCTTGTACACACTTGTACAACCTTGTACACACTTGTACAACCTTGTACACACTTGTACAACCTTGTAAAAACTTGTACAACCTTGTACACACTTGTACACCCTTGTACACACTTGTACAAGCTTGTACACACTTGTACACCCTTGTACACACTTGTACAACCTTTTACAAACTTGTACACACTTGTAAAAAATTGTACATTCTTGTACATACTTGTACATCCTTGTACACACTTGTACAACCTTGTACAAACCTGTACACCCTTGTACACACTTGTACAAGCTTGTACACACTTGTGCACCCTTGTACACACTTGTACACCCTTGTACACACTTGTACAACCTTTTACAAACTTGTACACACTTGTACAAACTTTTACATTCTTGTACATACTTGTACACCCTTGTAAACACTTGTACAACCTTGTACAAACCTGTACAACCTTGTACACACATGTACAACCTTGTACACAATTGCACAACCTTGTACAACCTTGTACACACTTGTACAACCTTGTACACACTTGTACAACCTTGTACACACTTGTACAACCTTGTACACACTTGTACACCTTTGTACACACTTGTACAACCTTGTACACACTTGTACAACCTTGTACACACTTGTACAACCTTGTACACACTTTTTCAACCTTGTACACACTTGTACAACCTTGTACACACTTGTACAACCTTGTACACACTTGTACAACCTTGTACACACTTGTACAACCTTGTACACACTTGTACACACTTGTACAAACTTGTACATTCTTGTACATACTTGTACACCCTTGTAAACACTTGTACAACCTTGTAGAAACCTGTACACCCTTGTACAAACTTGTACACCCTTGTACTCACTTGTACAACCTTGTACACACTTGTACAACCTTGTACACACTTGTACAACCTTGTACACACTTGTACAACCTTGTACACAATTGTACAACCTTGTACAACCTTGTACACACTTGTACAACCTTGTACACACTTGTACAACCTTGTACACACTTGTACAACCTTGTACACAATTGTACACCTTTGTACACACTTGTACAACCTTGTCCACACTTGTACAACCTTGTACACACTTGTACAACCTTGTACACACTTTTTCAACCTTGTACACACTTATACAACCTTGTACACACTTGTACAACCTTGTACACACTTGTACAACCTTGTACACACTTGTACAACCTTGTACACACTTGTACAACCTTGTAAAAACTTGTACAACCTTGTACACACTTGTACACCCTTGTACACACTTGTACAAGCTTGTACACACTTGTACACCCTTGTACACACTTGTACAAGCTTGTACACACTTGTACAAGCTTGTACACACTTGTACAACCTTGTACACACTTGTACACCCTTGTACACACTTGTACAACCTTTTACAAACTTGTACACACTTGTACAAAATTGTACATTCTTGTACATACTTGTACATCCTTGTACACACTTGTACAACCTTGTACAAACCTGTACACCCTTGTACACACTTGTACAAGCTTGTACACACTTGTGCACCCTTGTACACACTTGTACACCCTTGTATACACTTGTACAACCTTTTACAAACTTGTACACACTTGTACAAACTTGTACATTCTTGTACATACTTGTACACCCTTGTAAACACTTGTACAACCTTGTACAAACCTGTACACCCTTGTACACACTTGTACAAGCTTGTACACACTTGTACAAGCTTGTACACACTTGTACAACCTTGTACACACATGTACAACCTTGTACACAATTGCACAACCTTGTACAACCTTGTACAACCTTGTACACACTTGTACAACCTTGTACACACTTTTTCAACCTTGTACACACTTATACAACCTTGTACACACTTGTACAACCTTGTACACACTTGTACAACCTTGTACACACTTGTAAAACCTTGTACACACTTGTACAACCTTTTACAAACTTGTACACACTTGTACAAACTTGTACATTCTTGTACATACTTGTACACCCTTGTAAACACTTGTACAACCTTGTACAAACCTGTACACCCTTGTACACACTTGTACAAGCTTGTACACACTTGTACAAGCTTGTACACAGTTGTACACCCTTGTACAAACTTGTGCACCCTTGTACACTTTTGTACACCCTTGTATACATTTGTACAACCTTGTACAAACTTGTACACAATTGTACAAACTTGTACACACTTGTACAAACTTGTACACCCTTGTACACACTTGTACAACCTTGTACACACTTGTACAACCTTGTACACACATGTACAACCTTGTACACAATTGCACAACCTTGTACAACCTTGTACACACTTGTACAACCTTGTACACACTTGTACAACCTTGTACACACTTGTACAACCTTGTACACACTTGTACACCCTTGTAAACACTTGTACAACCTTGTACAAACCTGTACACCCTTGTACACACTTGTACAAGCTTGTACACACTTGTACAAACTTGTGCACCCTTGTACACTTTTGTACACCGTTGTATACATTTGTACAACCTTGTACAAACTTGTACACAATTGTACAAACTTGTACACACTTGTACAAACTTGTACACCCTTGTACACACTTGTACAACCTTGTACACACTTGTACAACCTTGTACACACATGTACAACCTTGTACACAATTGCACAACCTTGTACAACCTTGTACACACTTGTACAACCTTGTACACACTTGTACAACCTTGTACACACTTGTACAACCTTGTACACACTTGTACAACCTTGTACACACTTGTACACCTTTGTACACACTTGTACAACCTTGTACACACTTGTACAACCTTGTACACACTTGTACAACCTTGTACACACTTTTTCAACCTTGTACACACTTATACAACCTTGTACACACTTGTACAACCTTGTACACACTTGTACAACCTTGTACACACTTGTACAACCTTGTACACACTTGTACAACCTTGTACACACTTGTACAACCTTGTAAAAACTTGTACAACCTTGTACACACTTGTACAACCTTGTACACACTTGTACAAGCTTGTACACACTTGTACAACATTGTACACACTTGTTCACACTTGTACAACCTTGTACAAACCTGTAAACCCTTGTACAAGCTTGTACACACTTGTACAAGCTTGTACACACTTGTACACACTTGTACAACCTTGTACACACTTGTACAACCTTGTACACACTTGTACAACCTTGTAAAAACTTGTACAACCTTGTACACACTTGTACACCCTTGTACACACTTGTACAAACTTGTACATTCTTGTACATACTTGTACACCCTTGTACACACTTGTACAACCTTGTACAAACCTGTAAACCCTTGTACAAGCTTGTACACACTTGTACAAGCTTGTACACACTTATACACCCTTGTACAAACTTGTGCACCCCTGTACACTTTTGTACACCCTTGTACACATTTGTACAACCTTGTACAAACTTGTACACACTTGAACAAACTTGTACACACTTGTACAACCTTGTACACACTTGTACAACCTTGTACACACTTGTACAACCTTGTACACACTTGAACAACCTTGTACATAATTGTACACCTTTGTACACACTTGTACAACCTTGTCCACACTTGTACAACCTTGTACACACTTGTACAACCTTGTACACACTTTTTCAACCTTGTACACACTTATACAACCTTGTACACACTTGTACAACCTTGTACACACTTGTACAACCTTGTACACACTTGTACAACCTTGTACACACTTGTACAACCTTGTAAAAACTTGTACAACCTTGCACACACTTGTACACCCTTGTACACACTTGTACAAGCTTGTACACACTTGTACACCCTTGTACACACTTGTACAAGCTGGTACACACTTGTACACCCTTGTACACACTTGTACAACCTTTTACAAACTTGTACACACTTGTAAAAAATTGTACATTCTTGTACATACTTGTACATCCTTGTACACACTTGTACAACCTTGTACAAACCTGTACACCCTTGTACACACTTGTACAAGCTTGTACACACTTGTGCACCCTTGTACACACTTGTACACCCTTGTACACACTTGTACAACCTTTTACAAACTTGTACACCCTTGTACAAACTTGTACATTCTTGTACATACTTGTACACCCTTGTAAACACTTGTACAACCTTGTACAAACCTGTACACCCTTGTACACACTTGTACAAGCTTGTACACACGTGTACAAGCTTGTACACACTTGTACACCCTTGTACAAACTTGTGCACCCTTGTACACTTTTGTACACCCTTGTATACATTTGTACAACCTTGTACAAACTTTTACACAATTGTACAAACTTGTACACACTTGTACAAACTTGTACACCCTTGTACACACTTGTACAACCTTGTACACACTTGTACAACCTTGTACACACATGTACAACCTTGTACACAATTGTACAACCTTGTACAACCTTGTACACACTTGTACAACCTTGTACACACTTGTACAACCTTGTACACACTTGTACAACCTTGTACACACTTGTACACCTTTGTACACACTTGTACAACCTTGTACACACTTGTACAACCTTGTACACACTTGTACAACCTTGTACACACTTTTTCAACCTTGTACACACTTATACAACCTTGTACACACTTGTACAACCTTGTACACACTTGTACATCCTTGTACACACTTGTACAACCTTGTACACACTTGTACAACCTTGTAAAAACTTGTACAACCTTGTACACACTTGTACACCCTTGTACACACTTGTACAAGCTTGTACACACTTGTACAACCTTGTACACACTTGTTCACCCTTGTACACACTTGTACAACCTTTTACAAACTTGTACACACTTGTACAAAATTGTACATTCTTGTACATACTTGTACATCCTTGAACACATTTGTACAACCTTGTACAAACCTAAACACACTTGTACAAACATGTACACACTTGAACAACCATGTACACACTTGTACAACCTTGTACACACTTGTACAAGCTTGTACACACTTGTACAAGCTTGTACACACTTGTACAACCTTGTACACACTTGTACAACCTTGTACACACTTGTACAACCTTGTACACAATTGTAAAACCTTGTACACACTTGTACAACCTTGTACAAACCTGTACACCCTTGTACACACTTGTACAAGCTTGTACACGATTGTACACTCTTGTACACACTTGTGCAACCTTGTACACACTTGTGCAAACTTGTACACACTTGTACAACCTTGTAAACACTTGTACAACCTTGTACACACTTGTTCAAGCTTGTACACACTTGTACAACCTTGTACAAACCTGTACACCCTTGTACACACTTGTACACCCTTGTACAAACTTGTGCACCCTTGTACACTTTTGTACACCCTTGTACACATTTGTACAACCTTGTACAAACTTGTACACACTTGTACAAACTTGTACACACTTGTACAACCTTGTACACACTTGTAAATCCTTGTACACACTTGTACAACCTTGTACAAACTTGTACAACCTTGTACACAATTGTAAAACATTGTACACACTTAAACAACCTTGTACAAACTTGTACACACTTGTATAAACTTTTACATCCTTGTACACATTTGTACACCCTTGTACACACTTGTACAACCTTGTACAAACCTGTAAACCCTTGTACACACTTGTACAAGCTTGTACACGATTGTACAAGCTTGTACACGATTGTACACCCTTGTACACACTTGTGAACCCTTGTACACACTTGTACAACCTTGTACACACTTGTACAACCTTGTACACACTTGTACAACCTTGTACACACTTGTACAACCTTGTACACACTTGTACAACCTTGTACACACTTGTACAACCTTGTACAACCTACTACAAACTTGTACACACTTGTACAAACTTTTACATCCTTGTACACATTTGTACACCCTTGTACACACTTGTACAAACTTGTACATTCTTGTACATACTTGTACACCCTTGTACACACTTGTACAAACTTGTACATTCTTGTACATACTTGTACACCCTTGTACACACTTGTACAACCTTGTACAAACCTGTAAACCCTTGTACAAGCTTGTACACACTTGTACAAACTTGTACACACTTGTACACCCTTGTACAAACATGTGCACCCTTGTACACTTTTGTACACCCTTGTACACATTTGTACAACCTTGTACAAACTTGTACACACTTGAACAAACTTGTACACACTTGTACAACCTTGTACACACTTGTACAACCTTGTACACACTTGTACAACCTTGTACACACTTGTACAAGCTTGTACACACTTGTACAAGCTTGTACACACTTGTACAACCTTGTACACACTTGTACAACCTTTTACACAATTGTAAAACCTTGTACACACTTGTACATTCTTGTACAAACTTGTACTTACTTGTACAACCTTGTACAAACTTGTACACACTTGTACAAACTTTTACATCCTTGTACACATTTGTACACGATTGTACACTCTTGTACACACTTGTGCAACCTTGTACACACTTGTGCAACCTTGTACACACTTGTGCAACCTTGTACACACTTGTACAACCTTGTAAACACTTGTACAACCTTGTACAAACCTGTACACCCTTGTACACACTTGTACAAGCTTGTACACACTTGTAAACCATTGTACACACTTGTACAACCTTGTACACACTTGTACAACCTTGTACACAATTGTACAACCTTGTACAACCTTGTACACACTTGTACAACCTTGTACACACTTGTACAACCTTGTACACACTTGTACAACCTTGTACACACTTGTACACCTTTGTACACACTTGTTCAACCTTGTACACACTTGTACAACCTTGTACACACTTGTACAACCTTGTACACACTTGTACAACCTTGTACACACTTGTACAACCTTGTACACACTTGTGCAACCTTGTACACACTTGTACAACCTTGTAAACACTTGTACAACCTTGTAAACACTTGTACAACCTTGTACAAACCTGTAAACCCTTGTACAAGCTTGTACACACTTGTACAAGCTTGTACACACTTATACACCCTTGTACAAACTTGTGCACCCCTGTACACTTTTGTACACCCTTGTACACATTTGTACAACCTTGTACAAACTTGTACACACTTGAACAAACTTGTACACACTTGTACAACCTTGTACACACTTGTACAACCTTGTACACACTTGTACAACCTTGTACACACTTGAACAACCTTGTACATAATTGTACACCTTTGTACACACTTGTACAACCTTGTCCACACTTGTACAACCTTGTACACACTTGTACAACCTTGTACACACTTTTTCAACCTTGTACACACTTATACAACCTTGTACACACTTGTACAACCTTGTACACACTTGTACAACCTTGTACACACTTGTACAACCTTGTACACACTTGTACAACCTTGTAAAAACTTGTACAACCTTGCACACACTTGTACACCCTTGTACACACTTGTACAAGCTTGTACACACTTGTACACCCTTGTACACACTTGTACAAGCTGGTACACACTTGTACACCCTTGTACACACTTGTACAACCTTTTACAAACTTGTACACACTTGTAAAAAATTGTACATTCTTGTACATACTTGTACATCCTTGTACACACTTGTACAACCTTGTACAAACCTGTACACCCTTGTACACACTTGTACAAGCTTGTACACACTTGTGCACACTTGTACACACTTGTACACCCTTGTACACACTTGTACAACCTTTTACAAACTTGTACACACTTGTACAAACTTGTACATTCTTGTACATACTTGTACACCCTTGTAAACACTTGTACAACCTTGTACAAACCTGTACACCCTTGTACACACTTGTACAAGCTTGTACACACTTGTGCACCCTTGTACACACTTGTACACCCTTGTATACACTTGTACAACCTTTTACAAACTTGTACACACTTGTACAAACTTGTACATTCTTGTACATACTTGTACACCCTTGTAAACACTTGTACAACCTTGTACAAACCTGTACACCCTTGTACACACTTGTACAAGCTTGTACACACTTGTACAAGCTTGTACACACTTGTACACCCTTGTACAAACTTGTGCACCCTTGTACACTTTTGTACACCCTTGTATACATTTGTACAACCTTGTACAAACTTGTACACACTTGTACAACCTTGTACAACCTTGTACACACTTGTACAAATTTGTACACACATGTACAACCTTGTACACAATTGCACAACCTTGTACAACCTTGTACACACTTGTACAACCTTGTACACACTTGTACAACCTTGTACACACTTGTACAACCTTGTACACACTTGTACAACCTTGTACACACTTGTACACCTTTGTACACACTTGTACAACCTTGTACACACTTGTACAACCTTGTACACACTTGTACAACCTTGTACACACTTTTTCAACCTTGTACACACTTATACAACCTTGTACACACTTGTACAACCTTGTACACACTTGTACAACCTTGTACACACTTGTAAAACCTTGTACACACTTGTACAACCTTGTACACACTTGTACAACCTTGTACACACTTGTACAACCTTGTACACACTTGTACAAGCTTGTACACACTTGTACAACCTTGTACACACTTGTACAACCTTTTACACAATTGTAAAACCTTGTACACACTTGTACATTCTTGTACAAACTTGTACTTACTTGTACAACCTTGTACAAACTTGTACACACTTGTACAAACTTTTACATCCTTGTACACATTTGTACACGATTGTACACTCTTGTACACACTTGTGCAACCTTGTACACACTTGTGCAACCTTGTACACACTTGTGCAACCTTGTACACACTTGTACAACCTTGTAAACACTTGTACAACCTTGTACAAACCTGTACACCCTTGTACACACTTGTACAAGCTTGTACACACTTGTAAACCATTGTACACACTTGTACAACCTTGTACACACTTGTACAACCTTGTACACAATTGTACAACCTTGTACAACCTTGTACACACTTGTACAACCTTGTACACACTTGTACAACCTTGTACACACTTGTACAACCTTGTACACACTTGTACACCTTTGTACACACTTGTTCAACCTTGTACACACTTGTACAACCTTGTACACACTTGTACAACCTTGTACACACTTGTACAACCTTGTACACACTTGTACAACCTTGTACACACTTTTTCAACCTTGTACACACTTATACAACCTTGTACACACTTGTACAACCTTGTACACACTTGTACAACCTTGTACACACTTGTACAACCTTGTACACACTTGTACAACCTTGTAAAAACTTGTACAACCTTGTACACACTTGTACAACCTTGTACACACTTGTACAAGCTTGTACACACTTGTACAACATTGTACACACTTGTTCACACTTGTACAACCTTGTACAAACCTGTAAACCCTTGTACAAGCTTGTACACACTTGTACAAGCTTGTACACACTTGTACACACTTGTACAACCTTGTACACACTTGTACAACCTTGTACACACTTGTACAACCTTGTAAAAACTTGTACATCCTTGTACACACTTGTACAACCTTGTACAAACCTGTACACCCTTGTACACACTTGTACAAGCTTGTACACACTTGTGCACCCTTGTACACACTTGTACACCCTTGTATACACTTGTACAACCTTTTACAAACTTGTACACACTTGTACAAACTTGTACATTCTTGTACATACTTGTACACCCTTGTAAACACTTGTACAACCTTGTACAAACCTGTACACCCTTGTACACACTTGTACAAGCTTGTACACACTTGTACAAGCTTGTACACACTTGTACACCCTTGTACAAACTTGTGCACCCTTGTACACTTTTGTACACCCTTGTATACATTTGTACAACCTTGTACAAACTTGTACACACTTGTACAACCTTGTACAACCTTGTACACACTTGTACAAATTTGTACACACATGTACAACCTTGTACACAATTGCACAACCTTGTACAACCTTGTACACACTTGTACAACCTTGTACACACTTGTACAACCTTGTACACACTTGTACAACCTTGTACACACTTGTACAACCTTGTACACACTTGTACACCTTTGTACACACTTGTACAACCTTGTACACACTTGTACAACCTTGTACACACTTGTACAACCTTGTACACACTTTTTCAACCTTGTACACACTTATACAACCTTGTACACACTTGTACAACCTTGTACACACTTGTACAACCTTGTACACACTTGTAAAACCTTGTACACACTTGTACAACCTTGTACACACTTGTACAACCTTGTACACACTTGTACAACCTTGTACACACTTGTACAAGCTTGTACACACTTGTACAACCTTGTACACACTTGTACAACCTTTTACACAATTGTAAAACCTTGTACACACTTGTACATTCTTGTACAAACTTGTACTTACTTGTACAACCTTGTACAAACTTGTACACACTTGTACAAACTTTTACATCCTTGTACACATTTGTACACGATTGTACACTCTTGTACACACTTGTGCAACCTTGTACACACTTGTGCAACCTTGTACACACTTGTGCAACCTTGTACACACTTGTACAACCTTGTAAACACTTGTACAACCTTGTACAAACCTGTACACCCTTGTACACACTTGTACAAGCTTGTACACACTTGTAAACCATTGTACACACTTGTACAACCTTGTACACACTTGTACAACCTTGTACACAATTGTACAACCTTGTACAACCTTGTACACACTTGTACAACCTTGTACACACTTGTACAACCTTGTACACACTTGTACAACCTTGTACACACTTGTACACCTTTGTACACACTTGTTCAACCTTGTACACACTTGTACAACCTTGTACACACTTGTACAACCTTGTACACACTTGTACAACCTTGTACACACTTGTACAACCTTGTACACACTTTTTCAACCTTGTACACACTTATACAACCTTGTACACACTTGTACAACCTTGTACACACTTGTACAACCTTGTACACACTTGTACAACCTTGTACACACTTGTACAACCTTGTAAAAACTTGTACAACCTTGTACACACTTGTACAACCTTGTACACACTTGTACAAGCTTGTACACACTTGTACAACATTGTACACACTTGTTCACACTTGTACAACCTTGTACAAACCTGTAAACCCTTGTACAAGCTTGTACACACTTGTACAAGCTTGTACACACTTGTACACACTTGTACAACCTTGTACACACTTGTACAACCTTGTACACACTTGTACAACCTTGTAAAAACTTGTACAACCTTGTACACACTTGTACACCCTTGTACACACTTGTACAAACTTGTACATTCTTGTACATACTTGTACACCCTTGTACACACTTGTACAACCTTGTACAAACCTGTAAACCCTTGTACAAGCTTGTACACACTTGTACAAGCTTGTACACACTTGTACACCCTTGTACAAACTTGTGCACCCTTGTACACTTTTGTACACCCTTGTACACATTTGTACAACCTTGTACAAACTTGTACACACTTGAACAAACTTGTACACACTTGTACAACCTTGTACACACTTGTACAACCTTGTACACACTTGTACAAGCTTGTACACACTTGTACAAGCTTGTACACACTTGTACAACCTTGTACACACTTGTACACCCTTGTACACACTTGTACAACCTTTTACAAACTTGTACACACTTGTACAAAATTGTACATTCTTGTACATACTTGTACATCCTTGTACACACTTGTACAACCTTGTACAAACCTGTACACCCTTGTACACACTTGTACAAGCTTGTACACACTTGTGCACCCTTGTACACACTTGTACACCCTTGTATACACTTGTACAACCTTTTACAAACTTGTACACACTTGTACAAACTTGTACATTCTTGTACATACTTGTACACCCTTGTAAACACTTGTACAACCTTGTACAAACCTGTACACCCTTGTACACACTTGTACAAGCTTGTACACACTTGTACAAGCTTGTACACACTTGTACACCCTTGTACAAACTTGTGCACCCTTGTACACTTTTGTACACCCTTGTATACATTTGTACAACCTTGTACAAACTTGTACACACTTGTACAACCTTGTACAACCTTGTACACACTTGTACAAATTTGTACACACATGTACAACCTTGTACACAATTGCACAACCTTGTACAACCTTGTACACACTTGTACAACCTTGTACACACTTGTACAACCTTGTACACACTTGTACAACCTTGTACACACTTGTACAACCTTGTACACACTTGTACACCTTTGTACACACTTGTACAACCTTGTACACACTTGTACAACCTTGTACACACTTGTACAACCTTGTACACACTTTTTCAACCTTGTACACACTTATACAACCTTGTACACACTTGTACAACCTTGTACACACTTGTACAACCTTGTACACACTTGTAAAACCTTGTACACACTTGTACAACCTTGTACACACTTGTACAACCTTGTACACACTTGTACAACCTTGTACACACTTGTACAAGCTTGTACACACTTGTACAACCTTGTACACACTTGTACAACCTTTTACACAATTGTAAAACCTTGTACACACTTGTACATTCTTGTACAAACTTGTACTTACTTGTACAACCTTGTACAAACTTGTACACACTTGTACAAACTTTTACATCCTTGTACACATTTGTACACGATTGTACACTCTTGTACACACTTGTGCAACCTTGTACACACTTGTGCAACCTTGTACACACTTGTGCAACCTTGTACACACTTGTACAACCTTGTAAACACTTGTACAACCTTGTACAAACCTGTACACCCTTGTACACACTTGTACAAGCTTGTACACACTTGTAAACCATTGTACACACTTGTACAACCTTGTACACACTTGTACAACCTTGTACACAATTGTACAACCTTGTACAACCTTGTACACACTTGTACAACCTTGTACACACTTGTACAACCTTGTACACACTTGTACAACCTTGTACACACTTGTACACCTTTGTACACACTTGTTCAACCTTGTACACACTTGTACAACCTTGTACACACTTGTACAACCTTGTACACACTTGTACAACCTTGTACACACTTGTACAACCTTGTACACACTTTTTCAACCTTGTACACACTTATACAACCTTGTACACACTTGTACAACCTTGTACACACTTGTACAACCTTGTACACACTTGTACAACCTTGTACACACTTGTACAACCTTGTAAAAACTTGTACAACCTTGTACACACTTGTACAACCTTGTACACACTTGTACAAGCTTGTACACACTTGTACAACATTGTACACACTTGTTCACACTTGTACAACCTTGTACAAACCTGTAAACCCTTGTACAAGCTTGTACACACTTGTACAAGCTTGTACACACTTGTACACACTTGTACAACCTTGTACACACTTGTACAACCTTGTACACACTTGTACAACCTTGTAAAAACTTGTACAACCTTGTACACACTTGTACACCCTTGTACACACTTGTACAAACTTGTACATTCTTGTACATACTTGTACACCCTTGTACACACTTGTACAACCTTGTACAAACCTGTAAACCCTTGTACAAGCTTGTACACACTTGTACAAGCTTGTACACACTTGTACACCCTTGTACAAACTTGTGCACCCTTGTACACTTTTGTACACCCTTGTACACATTTGTACAACCTTGTACAAACTTGTACACACTTGAACAAACTTGTACACACTTGTACAACCTTGTACACACTTGTACAACCTTGTACACACTTGTACAACCTTGTACACACTTGTACAACCTTGTACACACTTGTACAACCTTGTAAAAACTTGTACAACCTTGTACACACTTGTACACCCTTGTACACACTTGTACAAGCTTGTACACACTTGTACACCCTTGTACACACTTGTACAACCTTTTACAAACTTGTACACACTTGTAAAAAATTGTACATTCTTGTACATACTTGTACATCCTTGTACACACTTGTACAACCTTGTACAAACCTGTACACCCTTGTACACACTTGTACAAGCTTGTACACACTTGTGCACCCTTGTACACACTTGTACACCCTTGTACACACTTGTACAACCTTTTACAAACTTGTACACACTTGTACAAACTTTTACATTCTTGTACATACTTGTACACCCTTGTAAACACTTGTACAACCTTGTACAAACCTGTACAACCTTGTACACACATGTACAACCTTGTACACAATTGCACAACCTTGTACAACCTTGTACACACTTGTACAACCTTGTACACACTTGTACAACCTTGTACACACTTGTACAACCTTGTACACACTTGTGCACCTTTGTACACACTTGTACAACCTTGTACACACTTGTACAACCTTGTACACACTTGTACAACCTTGTACACACTTTTTCAACCTTGTACACACTTGTACAACCTTGTACACACTTGTACAACCTTGTACACACTTATACAACCTTGTACACACTTGTACAACCTTGTACACACTTGTACACACTTGTACAAACTTGTACATTCTTGTACATACTTGTACACCCTTGTAAACACTTGTACAACCTTGTAGAAACCTGTACACCCTTGTACAAACTTGTACACCCTTGTACTCACTTGTACAACCTTGTACACACTTGTACAACCTTGTACACACTTGTACAACCTTGTACACACTTGTACAACCTTGTACACACTTGTACAACCTTGTACACAATTGTACAACCTTGTACAACCTTGTACACACTTGTACAACCTTGTACACACTTGTACAACCTTGTACACACTTGTACAACCTTGTACACAATTGTACACCTTTGTACACACTTGTACAACCTTGTCCACACTTGTACAACCTTGTACACACTTGTACAACCTTGTACACACTTTTTCAACCTTGTACACACTTATACAACCTTGTACACACTTGTACAACCTTGTACACACTTGTACAACCTTGTACACACTTGTACAACCTTGTACACACTTGTACAACCTTGTAAAAACTTGTACAACCTTGTACACACTTGTACACCCTTGTACACACTTGTACAAGCTTGTACACACTTGTACACCCTTGTACACACTTGTACAAGCTTGTACACACTTGTACAAGCTTGTACACACTTGTACAACCTTGTACACACTTGTACACCCTTGTACACACTTGTACAACCTTTTACAAACTTGTACACACTTGTACAAAATTGTACATTCTTGTACATACTTGTACATCCTTGTACACACTTGTACAACCTTGTACAAACCTGTACACCCTTGTACACACTTGTACAAGCTTGTACACACTTGTGCACCCTTGTACACACTTGTACACCCTTGTATACACTTGTACAACCTTTTACAAACTTGTACACACTTGTACAAACTTGTACATTCTTGTACATACTTGTACACCCTTGTAAACACTTGTACAACCTTGTACAAACCTGTACACCCTTGTACACACTTGTACAAGCTTGTACACACTTGTACAAGCTTGTACACACTTGTACACCCTTGTACAAACTTGTGCACCCTTGTACACTTTTGTACACCCTTGTATACATTTGTACAACCTTGTACAAACTTGTACACACTTGTACAACCTTGTACAACCTTGTACACACTTGTACAAATTTGTACACACATGTACAACCTTGTACACAATTGCACAACCTTGTACAACCTTGTACACACTTGTACAACCTTGTACACACTTGTACAACCTTGTACACACTTGTACAACCTTGTACACACTTGTACAACCTTGTACACACTTGTACACCTTTGTACACACTTGTACAACCTTGTACACACTTGTACAACCTTGTACACACTTGTACAACCTTGTACACACTTTTTCAACCTTGTACACACTTATACAACCTTGTACACACTTGTACAACCTTGTACACACTTGTACAACCTTGTACACACTTGTAAAACCTTGTACACACTTGTACAACCTTTTACAAACTTGTACACACTTGTACAAACTTGTACATTCTTGTACATACTTGTACACCCTTGTAAACACTTGTACAACCTTGTACAAACCTGTACACCCTTGTACACACTTGTACAAGCTTGTACACACTTGTACAAGCTTGTACACAGTTGTACACCCTTGTACAAACTTGTGCACCCTTGTACACTTTTGTACACCCTTGTATACATTTGTACAACCTTGTACAAACTTGTACACAATTGTACAAACTTGTACACACTTGTACAAACTTGTACACCCTTGTACACACTTGTACAACCTTGTACACACTTGTACAACCTTGTACACACATGTACAACCTTGTACACAATTGCACAACCTTGTACAACCTTGTACACACTTGTACAACCTTGTACACACTTGTACAACCTTGTACACACTTGTACAACCTTGTACACACTTGTACACCCTTGTAAACACTTGTACAACCTTGTACAAACCTGTACACCCTTGTACACACTTGTTCAAGCTTGTACACACTTGTACAAACTTGTGCACCCTTGTACACTTTTGTACACCGTTGTATACATTTGTACAACCTTGTACAAACTTGTACACAATTGTACAAACTTGTACACACTTGTACAAACTTGTACACCCTTGTACACACTTGTACAACCTTGTACACACTTGTACAACCTTGTACACACATGTACAACCTTGTACACAATTGCACAACCTTGTACAACCTTGTACACACTTGTACAACCTTGTACACACTTGTACAACCTTGTACACACTTGTACAACCTTGTACACACTTGTACACCTTTGTACACACTTGTACAACCTTGTACACACTTGTACAACCTTGTACACACTTGTACAACCTTGTACACACTTTTTCAACCTTGTACACACTTATACAACCTTGTACACACTTGTACAACCTTGTACACACTTGTACAACCTTGTACACACTTGTACAACCTTGTACACACTTGTACAACCTTGTACACACTTGTACAACCTTGTAAAAACTTGTACAACCTTGTACACACTTGTACAACCTTGTACACACTTGTACAAGCTTGTACACACTTGTACAACATTGTACACACTTGTTCACACTTGTACAACCTTGTACAAACCTGTAAACCCTTGTACAAGCTTGTACACACTTGTACAAGCTTGTACACACTTGTACACACTTGTACAACCTTGTACACACTTGTACAACCTTGTACACACTTGTACAACCTTGTAAAAACTTGTACAACCTTGTACACACTTGTACACCCTTGTACACACTTGTACAAACTTGTACATTCTTGTACATACTTGTACACCCTTGTACACACTTGTACAACCTTGTACAAACCTGTAAACCCTTGTACAAGCTTGTACACACTTGTACAAGCTTGTACACACTTGTACACCCTTGTACAAACTTGTGCACCCCTGTACACTTTTGTACACCCTTGTACACATTTGTACAACCTTGTACAAACTTGTACACACTTGAACAAACTTGTACACACTTGTACAACCTTGTACACACTTGTACAACCTTGTACACACTTGTACAACCTTGTACACACTTGAACAACCTTGTACATAATTGTACACCTTTGTACACACTTGTACAACCTTGTCCACACTTGTACAACCTTGTACACACTTGTACAACCTTGTACACACTTTTTCAACCTTGTACACACTTATACAACCTTGTACACACTTGTACAACCTTGTACACACTTGTACAACCTTGTACACACTTGTACAACCTTGTACACACTTGTACAACCTTGTAAAAACTTGTACAACCTTGTACACACTTGTACACCCTTGTACACACTTGTACAAGCTTGTACACACTTGTACAAGCTTGTACACACTTGTACACCCTTGTACACACTTGTACAAGCTTGTACACACTTGTACACCCTTGTACACACTTGTACAACCTTTTACAAACTTGTACACACTTGTAAAAAATTGTACATTCTTGTACATACTTGTACATCCTTGTACACACTTGTACAACCTTGTACAAACCTGTACACCCTTGTACACACTTGTACAAGCTTGTACACACTTGTGCACCCTTGTACACACTTGTACACCCTTGTACACACTTGTACAACCTTTTACAAACTTGTACACACTTGTACAAACTTGTACATTCTTGTACATACTTGTACACCCTTGTAAACACTTGTACAACCTTGTACAAACCTGTACACCCTTGTACACACTTGTACACCCTTGTACAAACTTGTGCACCCTTGTACACTTTTGTACACCCTTGTATACATTTGTACAACCTTGTACAAACTTTTACACAATTGTACAAACTTGTACACACTTGTACAAACTTGTACACCCTTGTACACACTTGTACAACCTTGTACACACTTGTACAACCTTGTACACACATGTACAACCTTGTACACAATTGTACAACCTTGTACAACCTTGTACACACTTGTACAACCTTGTACACACTTGTACAACCTTGTACACACTTGTACAACCTTGTACACACTTGTACACCTTTGTACACACTTGTACAACCTTGTACACACTTGTACAACCTTGTACACACTTGTACAACCTTGTACACACTTTTTCAACCTTGTACACACTTATACAACCTTGTACACACTTGTACAACCTTGTACACACTTGTACATCCTTGTACACACTTGTACAACCTTGTACACACTTGTACAACCTTGTAAAAACTTGTACAACCTTGTACACACTTGTACACCCTTGTACACACTTGTACAAGCTTGTACACACTTGTACAACCTTGTACACACTTGTTCACCCTTGTACACACTTGTACAACCTTTTACAAACTTGTACACACTTGTACAAAATTGTACATTCTTGTACATACTTGTACATCCTTGAACACATTTGTACAACCTTGTACAAACCTAAACACACTTGTACAAACATGTACACACTTGAACAACCATGTACACACTTGTACAACCTTGTACACACTTGTACAAGCTTGTACACACTTGTACAAGCTTGTACACACTTGTACAACCTTGTACACACTTGTACAACCTTGTACACACTTGTACAACCTTGTATACAATTGTAAAACCTTGTACACACTTGTACAACCTTGTACAAACCTGTACACCCTTGTACACACTTGTACAAGCTTGTACACGATTGTACACTCTTGTACACACTTGTGCAACCTTGTACACACTTGTGCAACCTTGTACACACTTGTACAACCTTGTAAACACTTGTACAACCTTGTACACACTTGTTCAAGCTTGTACACACTTGTACAACCTTGTACAAACCTGTACACCCTTGTACACACTTGTACACCCTTGTACAAACTTGTGCACCCTTGTACACTTTTGTACACCCTTGTACACATTTGTACAACCTTGTACAAACTTGTACACACTTGTACAAACTTGTACACACTTGTACAACCTTGTACACACTTGTAAATCCTTGTACACACTTGTACAACCTTGTACAAACTTGTACAACCTTGTACACAATTGTAAAACATTGTACACACTTAAACAACCTTGTACAAACTTGTACACACTTGTATAAACTTCTACATCCTTGTACACATTTGTACACCCTTGTACACACTTGTACAACCTTGTACAAACCTGTAAACCCTTGTACACACTTGTACAAGCTTGTACACGATTGTACAAGCTTGTACACGATTGTACACCCTTGTACACACTTGTGAACCCTTGTACACACTTGTACAACCTTGTACACACTTGTACAACCTTGTACACACTTGTACAACCTTGTACACACTTGTACAACCTTGTACACACTTGTACAACCTTGTACACACTTGTACAACCTTGTACACACTTGTACAACCTTGTACACACTTGTACAACCTTGTACAACCTACTACAAACTTGTACACACTTGTACAAACTTTTACATCCTTGTACACATTTGTACACCCTTGTACACACTTGTACAAACTTGTACATTCTTGTACATACTTGTACACCCTTGTACACACTTGTACAAACTTGTACATTCTTGTACATACTTGTACACCCTTGTACACACTTGTACAACCTTGTACAAACCTGTAAACCCTTGTACAAGCTTGTACACACTTGTACAAACTTGTACACACTTGTACACCCTTGTACAAACATGTGCACCCTTGTACACTTTTGTACACCCTTGTACACATTTGTACAACCTTGTACAAACTTGTACACACTTGAACAAACTTGTACACACTTGTACAACCTTGTACACACTTGTACAACCTTGTACACACTTGTACAACCTTGTACACACTTGTACAACCTTGTACACACTTGTACAAGCTTGTACACACTTGTACAACCTTGTACACACTTGTACAACCTTTTACACAATTGTAAAACCTTGTACACACTTGTACATTCTTGTACAAACTTGTACTTACTTGTACAACCTTGTACAAACTTGTACACACTTGTACAAACTTTTACATCCTTGTACACATTTGTACACGATTGTACACTCTTGTACACACTTGTGCAACCTTGTACACACTTGTGCAACCTTGTACACACTTGTGCAACCTTGTACACACTTGTACAACCTTGTAAACACTTGTACAACCTTGTACAAACCTGTACACCCTTGTACACACTTGTACAAGCTTGTACACACTTGTAAACCATTGTACACACTTGTACAACCTTGTACACACTTGTACAACCTTGTACACAATTGTACAACCTTGTACAACCTTGTACACACTTGTACAACCTTGTACACACTTGTACAACCTTGTACACACTTGTACAACCTTGTACACACTTGTACAACCTTGTACACACTTGTACACCTTTGTACACACTTGTACAACCTTGTACACACTTGTACAACCTTGTACACACTTGTACAACCTTGTACACACTTTTTCAACCTTGTACACACTTATACAACCTTGTACACACTTGTACAACCTTGTACACACTTGTACAACCTTGTACACACTTGTACAACCTTGTACACACTTGTACAACCTTGTACACACTTGTACAACCTTGTACACACTTGTACAACCTTGTAAAAACTTGTACAACCTTGTACACACTTGTACAACCTTGTACACACTTGTACAAGCTTGTACACACTTGTACAACATTGTACACACTTGTTCACACTTGTACAACCTTGTACAAACCTGTAAACCCTTGTACAAGCTTGTACACACTTGTACAAGCTTGTACACACTTGTACACACTTGTACAACCTTGTACACACTTGTACAACCTTGTACACACTTGTACAACCTTGTAAAAACTTGTACAACCTTGTACACACTTGTACACCCTTGTACACACTTGTACAAACTTGTACATTCTTGTACATACTTGTACACCCTTGTACACACTTGTACAACCTTGTACAAACCTGTAAACCCTTGTACAAGCTTGTACACACTTGTACAAGCTTGTACACACTTGTACACCCTTGTACAAACTTGTGCACCCCTGTACACTTTTGTACACCCTTGTACACATTTGTACAACCTTGTACAAACTTGTACACACTTGAACAAACTTGTACACACTTGTACAACCTTGTACACACTTGTACAACCTTGTACACACTTGTACAACCTTGTACACACTTGAACAACCTTGTACATAATTGTACACCTTTGTACACACTTGTACAACCTTGTCCACACTTGTACAACCTTGTACACACTTGTACAACCTTGTACACACTTTTTCAACCTTGTACACACTTATACAACCTTGTACACACTTGTACAACCTTGTACACACTTGTACAACCTTGTACACACTTGTACAACCTTGTACACACTTGTACAACCTTGTACACACTTGTACAACCTTGTAAAAACTTGTACAACCTTGTACACACTTGTACACCCTTGTACACACTTGTACAAGCTTGTACACACTTGTACAAGCTTGTACACACTTGTACACCCTTGTACACACTTGTACAAGCTTGTACACACTTGTACACCCTTGTACACACTTGTACAACCTTTTACAAACTTGTACACACTTGTAAAAAATTGTACATTCTTGTACATACTTGTACATCCTTGTACACACTTGTACAACCTTGTACAAACCTGTACACCCTTGTACACACTTGTACAAGCTTGTACACACTTGTACAAGCTTGTACACAGTTGTACACCCTTGTACAAACTTGTGCACCCTTGTACACTTTTGTACACCCTTGTATACATTTGTACAACCTTGTACAAACTTGTACACAATTGTACAAACTTGTACACACTTGTACAAACTTGTACACCCTTGTACACACTTGTACAACCTTGTACACACTTGTACAACCTTGTACACACATGTACAACCTTGTACACAATTGCACAACCTTGTACAACCTTGTACACACTTGTACAACCTTGTACACACTTGTACAACCTTGTACACACTTGTACAACCTTGTACACACTTGTACACCCTTGTAAACACTTGTACAACCTTGTACAAACCTGTACACCCTTGTACACACTTGTACAAGCTTGTACACACTTGTACAAACTTGTGCACCCTTGTACACTTTTGTACACCGTTGTATACATTTGTACAACCTTGTACAAACTTGTACACAATTGTACAAACTTGTACACACTTGTACAAACTTGTACACCCTTGTACACACTTGTACAACCTTGTACACACTTGTACAACCTTGTACACACATGTACAACCTTGTACACAATTGCACAACCTTGTACAACCTTGTACACACTTGTACAACCTTGTACACACTTGTACAACCTTGTACACACTTGTACAACCTTGTACACACTTGTACACCTTTGTACACACTTGTACAACCTTGTACACACTTGTACAACCTTGTACACACTTGTACAACCTTGTACACACTTTTTCAACCTTGTACACACTTATACAACCTTGTACACACTTGTACAACCTTGTACACACTTGTACAACCTTGTACACACTTGTACAACCTTGTACACACTTGTACAACCTTGTACACACTTGTACAACCTTGTAAAAACTTGTACAACCTTGTACACACTTGTACAACCTTGTACACACTTGTACAAGCTTGTACACACTTGTACAACATTGTACACACTTGTTCACACTTGTACAACCTTGTACAAACCTGTAAACCCTTGTACAAGCTTGTACACACTTGTACAAGCTTGTACACACTTGTACACACTTGTACAACCTTGTACACACTTGTACAACCTTGTACACACTTGTACAACCTTGTACACACTTGTACAACCTTGTACACACTTGTACACCCTTGTAAACACTTGTACAACCTTGTACAAACCTGTACACCCTTGTACACACTTGTACAAGCTTGTACACACTTGTACAAACTTGTGCACCCTTGTACACTTTTGTACACCCTTGTACACACTTGTACAACCTTTTACAAACTTGTACACACTTGTACAAACTTTTACATTCTTGTACATACTTGTACACCCTTGTAAACACTTGTACAACCTTGTACAAACCTGTACAACCTTGTACACACATGTACAACCTTGTACACAATTGCACAACCTTGTACAACCTTGTACACACTTGTACAACCTTGTACACACTTGTACAACCTTGTACACACTTGTACAACCTTGTACACACTTGTGCACCTTTGTACACACTTGTACAACCTTGTACACACTTGTACAACCTTGTACACACTTGTACAACCTTGTACACACTTTTTCAACCTTGTACACACTTGTACAACCTTGTACACACTTGTACAACCTTGTACACACTTGTACAACCTTGTACACACTTGTACAACCTTGTACACACTTGTACAACCTTGTACACACTTGTACACACTTGTACAAACTTGTACATTCTTGTACATACTTGTACACCCTTGTAAACACTTGTACAACCTTGTAGAAACCTGTACACCCTTGTACAAACTTGTACACCCTTGTACTCACTTGTACAACCTTGTACACACTTGTACAACCTTGTACACACTTGTACAACCTTGTACACACTTGTACAACCTTGTACACACTTGTACAACCTTGTACACAATTGTACAACCTTGTACAACCTTGTACACACTTGTACAACCTTGTACACACTTGTACAACCTTGTACACACTTGTACAACCTTGTACACAATTGTACACCTTTGTACACACTTGTACAACCTTGTCCACACTTGTACAACCTTGTACACACTTGTACAACCTTGTACACACTTTTTCAACCTTGTACACACTTATACAACCTTGTACACACTTGTACAACCTTGTACACACTTGTACAACCTTGTACACACTTGTACAACCTTGTACACACTTGTACAACCTTGTAAAAACTTGTACAACCTTGTACACACTTGTACACCCTTGTACACACTTGTACAAGCTTGTACACACTTGTACACCCTTGTACACACTTGTACAAGCTTGTACACACTTGTACAAGCTTGTACACACTTGTACAACCTTGTACACACTTGTACACCCTTGTACACACTTGTACAACCTTTTACAAACTTGTACACACTTGTACAAAATTGTACATTCTTGTACATACTTGTACATCCTTGTACACACTTGTACAACCTTGTACAAACCTGTACACCCTTGTACACACTTGTACAAGCTTGTACACACTTGTGCACCCTTGTACACACTTGTACACCCTTGTATACACTTGTACAACCTTTTACAAACTTGTACACACTTGTACAAACTTGTACATTCTTGTACATACTTGTACACCCTTGTAAACACTTGTACAACCTTGTACAAACCTGTACACCCTTGTACACACTTGTACAAGCTTGTACACACTTGTACAAGCTTGTACACACTTGTACACCCTTGTACAAACTTGTGCACCCTTGTACACTTTTGTACACCCTTGTATACATTTGTACAACCTTGTACAAACTTGTACACACTTGTACAACCTTGTACACACTTGTACAACCTTGTACACACTTGTACAAATTTGTACACACATGTACAACCTTGTACACAATTGCACAACCTTGTACAACCTTGTACACACTTGTACAACCTTGTACACACTTGTACAACCTTGTACACACTTGTACAACCTTGTACACACTTGTACAACCTTGTACACACTTGTACACCTTTGTACACACTTGTACAACCTTGTACACACTTGTACAACCTTGTACACACTTGTACAACCTTGTACACACTTTTTCAACCTTGTACACACTTATACAACCTTGTACACACTTGTACAACCTTGTACACACTTGTACAACCTTGTACACACTTGTAAAACCTTGTACACACTTGTACAACCTTTTACAAACTTGTACACACTTGTACAAACTTGTACATTCTTGTACATACTTGTACACCCTTGTAAACACTTGTACAACCTTGTACAAACCTGTACACCCTTGTACACACTTGTACAAGCTTGTACACACTTGTACAAGCTTGTACACAGTTGTACACCCTTGTACAAACTTGTGCACCCTTGTACACTTTTGTACACCCTTGTATACATTTGTACAACCTTGTACAAACTTGTACACAATTGTACAAACTTGTACACACTTGTACAAACTTGTACACCCTTGTACACACTTGTACAACCTTGTACACACTTGTACAACCTTGTACACACATGTACAACCTTGTACACAATTGCACAACCTTGTACAACCTTGTACACACTTGTACAACCTTGTACACACTTGTACAACCTTGTACACACTTGTACAACCTTGTACACACTTGTACACCCTTGTAAACACTTGTACAACCTTGTACAAACCTGTACACCCTTGTACACACTTGTTCAAGCTTGTACACACTTGTACAAACTTGTGCACCCTTGTACACTTTT
Source organism: Macrosteles quadrilineatus (assembly GCF_028750875.1). Classification (NCBI taxonomy): domain Eukaryota; kingdom Metazoa; phylum Arthropoda; class Insecta; order Hemiptera; family Cicadellidae; genus Macrosteles; species Macrosteles quadrilineatus. Next base: position 68,448 of record NW_026542813.1, read on the forward strand.
GTACACCGTTGTATACATTTGTACAACCTTGTACAAACTTGTACACAATTGTACAAACTTGTACACACTTGTACAAACTTGTACACCCTTGTACACTCTTGTACAACCTTGTACACACTTGTACAACCTTGTACACACATGTACAACCTTGTACACAATTGCACAACCTTGTACAACCTTGTACACACTTGTACAACCTTGTACACACTTGTACAACCTTGTACACACTTGTACAACCTTGTACACACTTGTACACCTTTGTACACACTTGTACAACCTTGTACACACTTGTACAACCTTGTACACACTTGTACAACCTTGTACACACTTTTTCAACCTTGTACACACTTATACAACCTTGTACACACTTGTACAACCTTGTACACACTTGTACAACCTTGTACACACTTGTACAACCTTGTACACACTTGTACAACCTTGTACACACTTGTACAACCTTGTAAAAACTTGTACAACCTTGTACACACTTGTACAACCTTGTACACACTTGTACAAGCTTGTACACACTTGTACAACATTGTACACACTTGTTCACACTTGTACAACCTTGTACAAACCTGTAAACCCTTGTACAAGCTTGTACACACTTGTACAAGCTTGTACACACTTGTACACACTTGTACAACCTTGTACACACTTGTACAACCTTGTACACACTTGTACAACCTTGTAAAAACTTGTACAACCTTGTACACACTTGTACACCCTTGTACACACTTGTACAAACTTGTACATTCTTGTACATACTTGTACACCCTTGTACACACTTGTACAACCTTGTACAAACCTGTAAACCCTTGTACAAGCTTGTACACACTTGTACAAGCTTGTACACACTTGTACACCCTTGTACAAACTTGTGCACCCCTGTACACTTTTGTACACCCTTGTACACATTTGTACAACCTTGTACAAACTTGTACACACTTGAACAAACTTGTACACACTTGTACAACCTTGTACACACTTGTACAACCTTGTACACACTTGTACAACCTTGTACACACTTGAACAACCTTGTACATAATTGTACACCTTTGTACACACTTGTACAACCTTGTCCACACTTGTACAACCTTGTACACACTTGTACAACCTTGTACACACTTTTTCAACCTTGTACACACTTATACAACCTTGTACACACTTGTACAACCTTGTACACACTTGTACAACCTTGTACACACTTGTACAACCTTGTACACACTTGTACAACCTTGTAAAAACTTGTACAACCTTGTACACACTTGTACACCCTTGTACACACTTGTACAAGCTTGTACACACTTGTACAAGCTTGTACACACTTGTACACCCTTGTACACACTTGTACAAGCTTGTACACACTTGTACACCCTTGTACACACTTGTACAACCTTTTACAAACTTGTACACACTTGTAAAAAATTGTACATTCTTGTACATACTTGTACATCCTTGTACACACTTGTACAACCTTGTACAAACCTGTACACCCTTGTACACACTTGTACAAGCTTGTACACACTTGTGCACCCTTGTACACACTTGTACACCCTTGTACACACTTGTACAACCTTTTACAAACTTGTACACACTTGTACAAACTTGTACATTCTTGTACATACTTGTACACCCTTGTAAACACTTGTACAACCTTGTACAAACCTGTACACCCTTGTACACACTTGTACACCCTTGTACAAACTTGTGCACCCTTGTACACTTTTGTACACCCTTGTATACATTTGTACAACCTTGTACAAACTTTTACACAATTGTACAAACTTGTACACACTTGTACAAACTTGTACACCCTTGTACACACTTGTACAACCTTGTACACACTTGTACAACCTTGTACACACATGTACAACCTTGTACACAATTGTACAACCTTGTACAACCTTGTACACACTTGTACAACCTTGTACACACTTGTACAACCTTGTACACACTTGTACAACCTTGTACACACTTGTACACCTTTGTACACACTTGTACAACCTTGTACACACTTGTACAACCTTGTACACACTTGTACAACCTTGTACACACTTTTTCAACCTTGTACACACTTATACAACCTTGTACACACTTGTACAACCTTGTACACACTTGTACATCCTTGTACACACTTGTACAACCTTGTACACACTTGTACAACCTTGTAAAAACTTGTACAACCTTGTACACACTTGTACACCCTTGTACACACTTGTACAAGCTTGTACACACTTGTACAACCTTGTACACACTTGTTCACCCTTGTACACACTTGTACAACCTTTTACAAACTTGTACACACTTGTACAAAATTGTACATTCTTGTACATACTTGTACATCCTTGAACACATTTGTACAACCTTGTACAAACCTAAACACACTTGTACAAACATGTACACACTTGAACAACCATGTACACACTTGTACAACCTTGTACACACTTGTACAAGCTTGTACACACTTGTACAAGCTTGTACACACTTGTACAACCTTGTACACACTTGTACAACCTTGTACACACTTGTACAACCTTGTACACAATTGTAAAACCTTGTACACACTTGTACAACCTTGTACAAACCTGTACACCCTTGTACACACTTGTACAAGCTTGTACACGATTGTACACTCTTGTACACACTTGTGCAACCTTGTACACACTTGTGCAACCTTGTACACACTTGTACAACCTTGTAAACACTTGTACAACCTTGTACACACTTGTTCAAGCTTGTACACACTTGTACAACCTTGTACAAACCTGTACACCCTTGTACACACTTGTACACCCTTGTACAAACTTGTGCACCCTTGTACACTTTTGTACACCCTTGTACACATTTGTACAACCTTGTACAAACTTGTACACACTTGTACAAACTTGTACACACTTGTACAACCTTGTACACACTTGTAAATCCTTGTACACACTTGTACAACCTTGTACAAACTTGTACAACCTTGTACACAATTGTAAAACATTGTACACACTTAAACAACCTTGTACAAACTTGTACACACTTGTATAAACTTCTACATCCTTGTACACATTTGTACACCCTTGTACACACTTGTACAACCTTGTACAAACCTGTAAACCCTTGTACACACTTGTACAAGCTTGTACACGATTGTACAAGCTTGTACACGATTGTACACCCTTGTACACACTTGTGAACCCTTGTACACACTTGTACAACCTTGTACACACTTGTACAACCTTGTACACACTTGTACAACCTTGTACACACTTGTACAACCTTGTACACACTTGTACAACCTTGTACACACTTGTACAACCTTGTACACACTTGTACAACCTTGTACAACCTACTACAAACTTGTACACACTTGTACAAACTTTTACATCCTTGTACACATTTGTACACCCTTGTACACACTTGTACAAACTTGTACATTCTTGTACATACTTGTACACCCTTGTACACACTTGTACAAACTTGTACATTCTTGTACATACTTGTACACCCTTGTACACACTTGTACAACCTTGTACAAACCTGTAAACCCTTGTACAAGCTTGTACACACTTGTACAAACTTGTACACACTTGTACACCCTTGTACAAACATGTGCACCCTTGTACACTTTTGTACACCCTTGTACACATTTGTACAACCTTGTACAAACTTGTACACACTTGAACAAACTTGTACACACTTGTACAACCTTGTACACACTTGTACAACCTTGTACACACTTGTACAACCTTGTACACACTTGTACAACCTTGTACACACTTGTACAAGCTTGTACACACTTGTACAACCTTGTACACACTTGTACAACCTTTTACACAATTGTAAAACCTTGTACACACTTGTACATTCTTGTACAAACTTGTACTTACTTGTACAACCTTGTACAAACTTGTACACACTTGTACAAACTTTTACATCCTTGTACACATTTGTACACGATTGTACACTCTTGTACACACTTGTGCAACCTTGTACACACTTGTGCAACCTTGTACACACTTGTGCAACCTTGTACACACTTGTACAACCTTGTAAACACTTGTACAACCTTGTACAAACCTGTACACCCTTGTACACACTTGTACAAGCTTGTACACACTTGTAAACCATTGTACACACTTGTACAACCTTGTACACACTTGTACAACCTTGTACACAATTGTACAACCTTGTACAACCTTGTACACACTTGTACAACCTTGTACACACTTGTACAACCTTGTACACACTTGTACAACCTTGTACACACTTGTACAACCTTGTACACACTTGTACACCTTTGTACACACTTGTACAACCTTGTACACACTTGTACAACCTTGTACACACTTGTACAACCTTGTACACACTTTTTCAACCTTGTACACACTTATACAACCTTGTACACACTTGTACAACCTTGTACACACTTGTACAACCTTGTACACACTTGTACAACCTTGTACACACTTGTACAACCTTGTACACACTTGTACAACCTTGTACACACTTGTACAACCTTGTAAAAACTTGTACAACCTTGTACACACTTGTACAACCTTGTACACACTTGTACAAGCTTGTACACACTTGTACAACATTGTACACACTTGTTCACACTTGTACAACCTTGTACAAACCTGTAAACCCTTGTACAAGCTTGTACACACTTGTACAAGCTTGTACACACTTGTACACACTTGTACAACCTTGTACACACTTGTACAACCTTGTACACACTTGTACAACCTTGTAAAAACTTGTACAACCTTGTACACACTTGTACACCCTTGTACACACTTGTACAAACTTGTACATTCTTGTACATACTTGTACACCCTTGTACACACTTGTACAACCTTGTACAAACCTGTAAACCCTTGTACAAGCTTGTACACACTTGTACAAGCTTGTACACACTTGTACACCCTTGTACAAACTTGTGCACCCCTGTACACTTTTGTACACCCTTGTACACATTTGTACAACCTTGTACAAACTTGTACACACTTGAACAAACTTGTACACACTTGTACAACCTTGTACACACTTGTACAACCTTGTACACACTTGTACAACCTTGTACACACTTGTACAACCTTGTACACACTTGTACAAGCTTGTACACACTTGTACAACCTTGTACACACTTGTACAACCTTTTACACAATTGTAAAACCTTGTACACACTTGTACATTCTTGTACAAACTTGTACTTACTTGTACAACCTTGTACAAACTTGTACACACTTGTACAAACTTTTACATCCTTGTACACATTTGTACACGATTGTACACTCTTGTACACACTTGTGCAACCTTGTACACACTTGTGCAACCTTGTACACACTTGTGCAACCTTGTACACACTTGTACAACCTTGTAAACACTTGTACAACCTTGTACAAACCTGTACACCCTTGTACACACTTGTACAAGCTTGTACACACTTGTAAACCATTGTACACACTTGTACAACCTTGTACACACTTGTACAACCTTGTACACAATTGTACAACCTTGTACAACCTTGTACACACTTGTACAACCTTGTACACACTTGTACAACCTTGTACACACTTGTACAACCTTGTACACACTTATACAACCTTGTACACACTTGTACACCTTTGTACACACTTGTACAACCTTGTACACACTTGTACAACCTTGTACACACTTGTACAACCTTGTACACACTTTTTCAACCTTGTACACACTTATACAACCTTGTACACACTTGTACAACCTTGTACACACTTGTACAACCTTGTACACACTTGTACAACCTTGTACACACTTGTACAACCTTGTACACACTTGTACAACCTTGTACACACTTGTACAACCTTGTAAAAACTTGTACAACCTTGTACACACTTGTACAACCTTGTACACACTTGTACAAGCTTGTACACACTTGTACAACATTGTACACACTTGTTCACACTTGTACAACCTTGTACAAACCTGTAAACCCTTGTACAAGCTTGTACACACTTGTACAAGCTTGTACACACTTGTACACACTTGTACAACCTTGTACACACTTGTACAACCTTGTACACACTTGTACAACCTTGTAAAAACTTGTACAACCTTGTACACACTTGTACACCCTTGTACACACTTGTACAAACTTGTACATTCTTGTACATACTTGTACACCCTTGTACACACTTGTACAACCTTGTACAAACCTGTAAACCCTTGTACAAGCTTGTACACACTTGTACAAGCTTGTACACACTTGTACACCCTTGTACAAACTTGTGCACCCCTGTACACTTTTGTACACCCTTGTACACATTTGTACAACCTTGTACAAACTTGTACACACTTGAACAAACTTGTACACACTTGTACAACCTTGTACACACTTGTACAACCTTGTACACACTTGTACAACCTTGTACACACTTGAACAACCTTGTACATAATTGTACACCTTTGTACACACTTGTACAACCTTGTCCACACTTGTACAACCTTGTACACACTTGTACAACCTTGTACACACTTTTTCAACCTTGTACACACTTATACAACCTTGTACACACTTGTACAACCTTGTACACACTTGTACAACCTTGTACACACTTGTACAACCTTGTACACACTTGTACAACCTTGTACACACTTGTACAACCTTGTACACACTTGTACAACCTTGTACACACTTGTACAACCTTGTAAAAACTTGTACAACCTTGTACACACTTGTACACCCTTGTACACACTTGTACAAGCTTGTACACACTTGTACAAGCTTGTACACACTTGTACACCCTTGTACACACTTGTACAAGCTTGTACACACTTGTACACCCTTGTACACACTTGTACAACCTTTTACAAACTTGTACACACTTGTAAAAAATTGTACATTCTTGTACATACTTGTACATCCTTGTACACACTTGTACAACCTTGTACAAACCTGTACACCCTTGTACACACTTGTACAAGCTTGTACACACTTGTACAAGCTTGTACACAGTTGTACACCCTTGTACAAACTTGTGCACCCTTGTACACTTTTGTACACCCTTGTATACATTTGTACAACCTTGTACAAACTTGTACACAATTGTACAAACTTGTACACACTTGTACAAACTTGTACACCCTTGTACACACTTGTACAACCTTGTACACACTTGTACAACCTTGTACACACATGTACAACCTTGTACACAATTGCACAACCTTGTACAACCTTGTACACACTTGTACAACCTTGTACACACTTGTACAACCTTGTACACACTTGTACAACCTTGTACACACTTGTACACCCTTGTAAACACTTGTACAACCTTGTACAAACCTGTACACCCTTGTACACACTTGTACAAGCTTGTACACACTTGTACAAACTTGTGCACTCTTGTACACTTTTGTACACCGTTGTATACATTTGTACAACCTTGTACAAACTTGTACACAATTGTACAAACTTGTACACACTTGCACAAACTTGTACACCCTTGTACACACTTGTACAACCTTGTACACACTTGTACAACCTTGTACACACATGTACAACCTTGTACACAATTGCACAACCTTGTACAACCTTGTACACACTTGTACAACCTTGTACACACTTGTACAACCTTGTACACACTTGTACAACCTTGTACACACTTGTACACCTTTGTACACACTTGTACAACCTTGTACACACTTGTACAACCTTGTACACACTTGTACAACCTTGTACACACTTTTTCAACCTTGTACACACTTATACAACCTTGTACACACTTGTACAACCTTGTACACACTTGTACAACCTTGTACACACTTGTACAACCTTGTACACACTTGTACAACCTTGTACACACTTGTACAACCTTGTAAAAACTTGTACAACCTTGTACACACTTGTACAACCTTGTACACACTTGTACAAGCTTGTACACACTTGTACAACATTGTACACACTTGTTCACACTTGTACAACCTTGTACAAACCTGTAAACCCTTGTACAAGCTTGTACACACTTGTACAAGCTTGTACACACTTGTACACACTTGTACAACCTTGTACACACTTGTACAACCTTGTACACACTTGTACAACCTTGTAAAAACTTGTACAACCTTGTACACACTTGTACACCCTTGTACACACTTGTACAAACTTGTACATTCTTGTACATAGTTGTACACCCTTGTACACACTTGTACAACCTTGTACAAACCTGTAAACCCTTGTACAAGCTTGTACACACTTGTACAAGCTTGTACACACTTGTACACCCTTGTACAAACTTGTGCACCCCTGTACACTTTTGTACACCCTTGTACACATTTGTACAACCTTGTACAAACTTGTACACACTTGAACAAACTTGTACACACTTGTACAACCTTGTACACACTTGTACAACCTTGTACACACTTGTACAACCTTGTACACACTTGAACAACCTTGTACATAATTGTACACCTTTGTACACACTTGTACAACCTTGTCCACACTTGTACAACCTTGTACACACTTGTACAACCTTGTACACACTTTTTCAACCTTGTACACACTTATACAACCTTGTACACACTTGTACAACCTTGTACACACTTGTACAACCTTGTACACACTTGTACAACCTTGTACACACTTGTACAACCTTGTAAAAACTTGTACAACCTTGTACACACTTGTACACCCTTGTACACACTTGTACAAGCTTGTACACACTTGTACAAGCTTGTACACACTTGTACACCCTTGTACACACTTGTACAAGCTTGTACACACTTGTACACCCTTGTACACACTTGTACAACCTTTTACAAACTTGTACACACTTGTAAAAAATTGTACATTCTTGTACATACTTGTACATCCTTGTACACACTTGTACAACCTTGTACAAACCTGTACACCCTTGTACACACTTGTACAAGCTTGTACACACTTGTGCACCCTTGTACACACTTGTACACCCTTGTACACACTTGTACAACCTTTTACAAACTTGTACACACTTGTACAAACTTGTACATTCTTGTACATACTTGTACACCCTTGTAAACACTTGTACAACCTTGTACAAACCTGTACACCCTTGTACACACTTGTACAAGCTTGTACACACGTGTACAAGCTTGTACACACTTGTACACCCTTGTACAAACTTGTGCACCCTTGTACACTTTTGTACACCCTTGTATACATTTGTACAACCTTGTACAAACTTTTACACAATTGTACAAACTTGTACACACTTGTACAAACTTGTACACCCTTGTACACACTTGTACAACCTTGTACACACTTGTACAACCTTGTACACACATGTACAACCTTGTACACAATTGTACAACCTTGTACACAATTGTACAACCTTGTACAACCTTGTACACACTTGTACAACCTTGTACACACTTGTACAACCTTGTACACACTTGTACAACCTTGTACACACTTGTACACCTTTGTACACACTTGTACAACCTTGTACACACTTGTACAACCTTGTACACACTTTTTCAACCTTGTACACACTTATACAACCTTGTACACACTTGTACAACCTTGTACACACTTGTACATCCTTGTACACACTTGTACAACCTTGTACACACTTGTACAACCTTGTAAAAACTTGTACAACCTTGTACACACTTGTACACCCTTGTACACACTTGTACAAGCTTGTACACACTTGTACAACCTTGTACACACTTGTTCACCCTTGTACACACTTGTACAACCTTTTACAAACTTGTACACACTTGTACAAAATTGTACATTCTTGTACATACTTGTACATCCTTGAACACATTTGTACAACCTTGTACAAACCTAAACACACTTGTACAAACATGTACACACTTGAACAACCATGTACACACTTGTACAACCTTGTACACACTTGTACAAGCTTGTACACACTTGTACAAGCTTGTACACACTTGTACAACCTTGTACACACTTGTACAACCTTGTACACACTTGTACAACCTTGTACACAATTGTAAAACCTTGTACACACTTGTACAACCTTGTACAAACCTGTACACCCTTGTACACACTTGTACAAGCTTGTACACGATTGTACACTCTTGTACACACTTGTGCAACCTTGTACACACTTGTGCAACCTTGTACACACTTGTACAACCTTGTAAACACTTGTACAACCTTGTACACACTTGTTCAAGCTTGTACACACTTGTACAACCTTGTACAAACCTGTACACCCTTGTACACACTTGTACACCCTTGTACAAACTTGTGCACCCTTGTACACTTTTGTACACCCTTGTACACATTTGTACAACCTTGTACAAACTTGTACACACTTGTACAAACTTGTACACACTTGTACAACCTTGTACACACTTGTAAATCCTTGTACACACTTGTACAACCTTGTACAAACTTGTACAACCTTGTACACAATTGTAAAACATTGTACACACTTAAACAACCTTGTACAAACTTGTACACACTTGTATAAACTTCTACATCCTTGTACACATTTGTACACCCTTGTACACACTTGTACAACCTTGTACAAACCTGTAAACCCTTGTACACACTTGTACAAGCTTGTACACGATTGTACAAGCTTGTACACGATTGTACACCCTTGTACACACTTGTGAACCCTTGTACACACTTGTACAACCTTGTACACACTTGTACAACCTTGTACACACTTGTACAACCTTGTACACACTTGTACAACCTTGTACACACTTGTACAACCTTGTACACACTTGTACAACCTTGTACAACCTACTACAAACTTGTACACACTTGTACAAACTTTTACATCCTTGTACACATTTGTACACCCTTGTACACACTTGTACAAACTTGTACATTCTTGTACATACTTGTACACCCTTGTACACACTTGTACAAACTTGTACATTCTTGTACATACTTGTACACCCTTGTACACACTTGTACAACCTTGTACAAACCTGTAAACCCTTGTACAAGCTTGTACACACTTGTACAAACTTGTACACACTTGTACACCCTTGTACAAACATGTGCACCCTTGTACACTTTTGTACACCCTTGTACACATTTGTACAACCTTGTACAAACTTGTACACACTTGAACAAACTTGTACACACTTGTACAACCTTGTACACACTTGTACAACCTTGTACACACTTACAACCTTGTACACACTTGTACAACCTTGTACACACTTGTACAAGCTTGTACACACTTGTACAACCTTGTACACACTTGTACAACCTTTTACACAATTGTAAAACCTTGTACACACTTGTACATTCTTGTACAAACTTGTACTTACTTGTACAACCTTGTACAAACTTGTACACACTTGTACAAACTTTTACATCCTTGTACACATTTGTACACGATTGTACACTCTTGTACACACTTGTGCAACCTTGTACACACTTGTGCAACCTTGTACACACTTGTGCAACCTTGTACACACTTGTACAACCTTGTAAACACTTGTACAACCTTGTACAAACCTGTACACCCTTGTACACACTTGTACAAGCTTGTACACACTTGTAAACCATTGTACACACTTGTACAACCTTGTACACACTTGTACAACCTTGTACACAATTGTACAACCTTGTACAACCTTGTACACACTTGTACAACCTTGTACACACTTGTACAACCTTGTACACACTTGTACAACCTTGTACACACTTGTACACCTTTGTACACACTTGTTCAACCTTGTACACACTTGTACAACCTTGTACACACTTGTACAACCTTGTACACACTTGTACAACCTTGTACACACTTGTACACACTTGTACACCCTTGTACAAACTTGTGCACCCTTGTACACTTTTGTACACCCTTGTATACATTTGTACAACCTTGTACAAACTTGTACACACTTGTACAAACTTGTACACACTTGTACAAACTTGTACACCCTTGTACACACTTGTACAACCTTGTACACACTTGTACAACCTTGTACACACTTGTGTCTAAGATGTCTTTTTATTTAGAGGGATGTCTTGTTTTTTAGAGGGTTGTCTTGTTTTTTAGAGGGTTTTCTTGTAATTTAGATGGGATGTCTTGTTATTTAGAGGGATGTCTTAATATTTAGCGGAATGTCTTGTTTATTAGAGGGATGTCTTGCTATTTAGAGGGATGTCTTTTTATTTGGAGGGATGTCTTGTTATTTAGAGGGATGTCTTAATATTTAGAGAGATGTTTTGTTATTTAGAGGAATGTCTTGTTTTTTAAAAGGGATGTCTTGTTATTTAGAGGGATGTCTTGTTATTTAGTGGGATGTCTTGTTATTTAGAGGGATGTCTTGTTATTTAGAGAGATGTCTTGTTATTTAAAGGGATGTCTTAATATTTAGAGGGATGTCTTGTTATTTAGAGGGATGTCTTAATATTTAGAGGGATGTCTTGTTATTTGAAGGGATGTCTTAATATTTAGAGGGATGTCTTGTTATTTAGAGGGATGTCTTGTTATTTAGAGGGATGTCTTGTTTTTTAAAGGGTTGTCTTGTTATTTGGAGGGATGTCTTAATATTTAGAGTGATGTCTTGTTATTTAGAGGGATGTCTTGTTATTTAGAGGGATGTCTTGTTTTTTAGAGGGTTGTCTTGTTATTTGGAGGGATGTCTTGTTTTTTAGAGGGTTGTCTTGTAATTTAGATGGGATGTCTTGTTATTTAGAGGGATGTCTTGTTATTTACAGGTATGTCTTGTTATTTAGAGGGATGTCTTAATATTTAGAGGAATGTCTTGTTATATAGATGGATGTCTTGTTATTTAGAGGGATGTCTTAATATTTAGAGGGATGTCTTGTTTTTTAGAGGGATGTCTTGTTATTTGGAGGGATGCTTGTTATTAAGAGGGATGTCTTATAATTTAGAGGGATGTTTCGTTATTTGGAGGTATGTCTTGTTATTTAGAGGGATGTCTTGTTATTTAGAGGGATGTCTTGGTATTTGGAGGGATGTCTAGTTATTTAGAGGGATGTCTTTTTATTTAGAGGGATGTCTTGTTATTTAGAGGGATGTCTTGTTATTTAGAGGGATGTCTTGTTATTTGAAGGGATGTCTTAATATTTAGAGGGATGTCTTGCTTTTTTGAGGGATTTCTTGTTATTTGGAGGGATGTCTTGTTATTTAGAGGGATGTCTTGTTATTTAGAGGAATGTCTTGTTATTTAAAAGGGATGTCTTGTTATTTAGAGGGATGTCTTGTTTTTTAGTGAGATGTCTTGTTATTTAGAGGGATGTCTTGTTATTTAGAGAGATGTCTTGTTATTTAAAGGGATGTCTTAATATTTAGAGGGATGTCTTGTTATTTAGAGGGATGTCTTAATATTTAGAGGGATGTCTTGTTATTTGGAGGGATGTCTTAATATTTAGAGGGATGTCTTGTTATTTAGAGGGATGTCTTGTTATTTAGAGAGATGTCTTGTTATTTAATGGGATGTCTTAATATTTAGAGGGATGTCTTGTTATTTAGAGGGATGTCTTAATATTTAGAGGGATGTCTTGTTATTTGAAGGGATGTCTTGTTATTTAGAGGGATGTCTTGTTATTTAGAGGGATGTCTTGTTATTTAGAGGGATGTCTTGTTATTTAGAGGGATGTCTTCATATTTGGAGGGATGTCTTGTTATTTAGAGGGATGTCTTGTTATTTGGAGGGATGCTTGTTATTAAGAGGGATGTCTTATAATTTAGAGGGATGTTTCGTTATTTGGAGGTATGTCTTGTTATTTAGAGGGATGTCTTGTTATTTAGAGGGATGTCTTGGTATTTGGAGGGATGTCTAGTTATTTAGAGGGATGTCTTTTTATTTAGAGGGATGTCTTGTTATTTAGAGGGATGTCTTGTTATTTAGAGAGATGTCTTGTTATTTAAAGGGATGTCTTAATATTTAGAGGGATGTCTTGTTATTTAGAGGGATGTCTTAATATTTAGAGGGATGTCTTGTTATTTGGAGGGATGTCTTAATATTTAGAGGGATGTCTTGTTATTTAGAGGGATGTCTTGTTATTTAGAGAGATGTCTTGTTATTTAATGGGATGTCTTAATATTTAGAGGGATGTCTTGTTATTTAGAGGGATGTCTTAATATTTAGAGGGATGTCTTGTTATTTGAAGGGATGTCTTGTTATTTAGAGGGATGTCTTGTTATTTAGAGGGATGTCTTGTTATTTAGAGGGATGTCTTGTTATTTAGAGGGATGTCTTCATATTTGGAGGGATGTCTTGTTATTTAGAGGGATGTCTTGTTATTTGGAGGGATGCTTGTTATTAAGAGGGATGTCTTATAATTTAGAGGGATGTTTCGTTATTTGGAGGTATGTCTTGTTATTTAGAGGGATGTCTTGTTATTTAGAGGGATGTCTTGGTATTTGGAGGGATGTCTAGTTATTTAGAGGGATGTCTTTTTATTTAGAGGGATGTCTTGTTATTTAGAGGGATGTCTTGTTATTTAGAGGGATGTCTTGTTATTTGAAGGGATGTCTTAATATTTAGAGGGATGTCTTGCTTTTTTGAGGGATTTCTTGTTATTTGGAGGGATGTCTTGTTATTTAGAGGGATGTCTTGTTATTTAGAGGAATGTCTTGTTATTTAAAAGGGATGTCTTGTTATTTAGAGGGATGTCTTGTTTTTTAGTGAGATGTCTTGTTATTTAGAGGGATGTCTTGTTATTTAGAGAGATGTCTTGTTATTTAAAGGGATGTCTTAATATTTAGAGGGATGTCTTGTTATTTAGAGGGATGTCTTAATATTTAGAGGGATGTCTTGTTATTTGGAGGGATGTCTTAATATTTAGAGGGATGTCTTGTTATTTAGAGGGATGTCTTGTTATTTAGAGAGATGTCTTGTTATTTAATGGGATGTCTTAATATTTAGAGGGATGTCTTGTTATTTAGAGGGATGTCTTAATATTTAGAGGGATGTCTTGTTATTTGAAGGGATGTCTTAATATTTAGAGGGATGTCTTGTTATTTAGAGGGATGTCTTGTTAATTAGAGGGATGTCTTGTTTTTTAAAGGGTTGTCTTGTTATTTGGAGGGATGTCTTAATATTTAGAGGGATGTCTTGGTATTTAGAGGGATGTCTTGTTATTTAGAGGGATGTCTTGTTATTTAGAGGGATGTCTTCTTATTTGGAGGGAAGTCTTGTTATTTGGAGGAATGTCTTGTTATTTAGAGGGATATCTTGTTATTTGGAGGGATGTCTTGTTATTTAGAGGGATGTCTTGCTATTTAGAGGGATGTCTTTTTATTTGGAGGGATGTCTTGTTATTTAGAGGGATGTCTTGTTATTTAGAGGAATGTCTTGTTATTTAAAAGGGATGTCTTGTTATTTAGAGGGACGTCTTGTTATTTAGTGGGATGTCTTGTTATTTAGAGGGATGTCTTGTTATTTAGAGAGATGTCTTGTTATTTAAAGGGATGTCTTAATATTTAGAGGGATGTCTTGTTATTTAGAGGGATGTCTTGTTATTTAGAGGGATGTCTTGTTTTTTAGAGGGTTGTCTTGTAATTTAGATGGGATGTCTTGTTATTTAGAGGGATGTCTTGTTATTTGGAGAGATGTCTTTTTATTTAGAGGGATGTCTTGTTTTTTAGAGGGTTGTCTTGTTATTTGGAGGGATGTCTTGTTTTTTAGAGGGTTGTCTTGTAATTTAGATGGGATGTCTTGTTATTTAGAGGGATGTCTTAATATTTAGCGGAATGTCTTGTTTATTAGAGGGATGTCTTGCTATTTAGAGGGATGTCTTTTTATTTGGAGGGATGTCTTGTTATTTAGAGGGATGTCTTGTTATTTAGAGGAATGTCTTGTTATTTAAAAGGGATGTCTTGTTATTTAGAGGGATGTCTTGTTATTTAGTGGGATGTCTTGTTATTTAAAGGGATGTCTTGTTATTTAGAGAGATGTCTTGTTATTTAAAGGGATGTCTTAATATTTAGAGGGATGTCTTAATATTTAGCGGAATGTCTTGTTTATTAGAGGGATGTCTTGCTATTTAGAGGGATGTCTTTTTATTTGGAGGGATGTCTTGTTATTTAGAGGGATGTCTTGTTATTTAGAGGAATGTCTTGTTATTTAAAAGGGATGTCTTGTTATTTAGAGGGATGTCTTGTTATTTAGTGGGATGTCTTGTTATTTAGAGGGATGTCTTGTTATTTAGAGAGATGTCTTGTGATTTAAAGGGATGTCTTAATATTTAGAGGGATGTCTTGTTATTTAGAGGGATGTCTTAATATTTAGAGGGATGTCTTGTTATTTGAAGGGATGTCTTAATATTTAGAGGGATGTCTTGTTATTTAGAGGGATGTCTTGTTATTTAGAGGGATGTCTTGTTATTTAGAGGGATGTCTTGTTTTTTAAAGGGTTGTCTTGTTATTTGGAGGGATGTCTTAATATTTAGAGGGATGTCTTGGTATTTAGAGGGATGTCTTGTTATTTAGAGGGATGTCTTAATATTTAGCGGAATGTCTTAAGGGATGTCTTGTTTTTTAGAGGGTTGTCTTGTAATTTAGATGGGATGTCTTGTTATTTAGAGGGATGTCTTGTTATTTACAGGTATGTCTTGTTATTTAGAGGGATGTCTTAATATTTAGAGGAATGTCTTGTTATATAGATGGATGTCTTGTTATTTAGAGGGATGTCTTGATATTTAGAGGGATGTCTTGTTTTTTAGAGAGATGTCTTGTTATTTAGAGGGTTTTTTTTGTTTTTTAGAGGGTTGTCTTGTTATTTGGAGGGATGTCTTGTTATTTAGATTGATGTCTTAATATTTAGAGGGATGTCTTTTTATTTGGAGGGATGTCTTGTTATTTAGAGGGATGTCTTGTTATTTAGAGGAATGTCTTGTTATTTAAAAGGGATGTCTTGTTATTTAGAGGGATGTCTTGTTATTTAGAGGGATGTCTTGTTATTTAGAGGGATGTCTTGTTATTTAGAGGGATGTCTTGTTATTTAGAGGGATGTCTTGTTATTTAGAGGGATGTCTTGTTATTTAAAGGGATGTCTTAATATTTAGAGAGATGTCTTGTTATTTAGAGGGATGTCTTGTTATTTAGAGGGATGTCTTGTTATTTAGAGGGATGTCTTCATATTTGGAGGGATGTCTTCATATTTGGAGGGATGTCTTGTTATTTAGAGGGATGTCTTGTTATTTGGAGGGATGCTTGTTATTAAGAGGGATGTCTTATAATTTAGAGGGATGTCTTGTTATTTGGAGGTATGTCTTGTTATTTAGAGGGTTGTCTTGTTATTTAGAGGGATGTCTTGGTATTTGGAGGGATGTCTAGTTATTTAGAGGGATGTCTTTTTATTTAGAGGGATGTCTTGTTATTTAGAGGGATGTCTTTGTATTTGGAGGGATGTCTAGTTATTTAGAGGGATGTCTTTTTATTTAGAGGGATGTCTTGTTATTTAGAGGGATGTCTTGTTATTTAGAGGGATGTCTTGTTATTTGAAGGGATGTCTTAATATTTAGAGGGATGTCTTGCTATTTTGAGGGATTTCTTGTTATTTGGAGGGATGTCTTGTTATTTAGAGGGATGTCTTGTTATTTAGAGGAATGTCTTGTTATTTAAAAGGGATGTCTTGTTATTTAGAGGGATGTCTTGTTATTTAGTGGGATGTCTTGTTATTTAGAGGGATGTCTTGTTATTTAGAGAGATGTCTTGTTATTTAAAGGGATGTCTTAATATTTAGAGGGATGTCTTGTTATTTAGAGGGATGTCTTAATATTTAGAGGGATGTCTTGTTATTTGGAGGGATGTCTTAATATTTAGAGGGATGTCTTGTTATTTAGAGGGATGTCTTGTTATTTAGAGAGATGTCTTGTTATTTAAAGGGATGTCTTAATATTTAGAGGGATGTCTTGTTATTTAGAGGGATGTCTTAATATTTAGAGGGATGTCTTGTTATTTGAAGGGATGTCTTAATATTTAGAGGGATGTCTTGTTATTTAGAGGGATGTCTTGTTATTTAGAGGGATGTCTTGTTTTTTAAAGGGTTGTCTTGTTATTTGGAGGGATGTCTTGTTATTTAGTGGGATGTCTTGTTATTTAGAGGGATGTCTTGTTATTTAGAGAGATGTCTTGTTATTTAAAGGGATGTCTTAATATTTAGAGGGATGTCTTGTTATTTAGAGGGATGTCTTAATATTTAGAGGGATGTCTTGTTATTTGAAGGGATGTCTTAATATTTAGAGGGATGTCTTGTTATTTAGAGGGATGTCTTGTTATTTAGAGGGATGTCTTGTTATTTAGAGGGATGTCTTGTTTTTTAAAGGGTTGTCTTGTTATTTGGAGGGATGTCTTAATATTTAGCGGAATGTCTTAAGGGATGTCTTGTTTTTTAGAGGGTTGTCTTGTAATTTAGATGGGATGTCTTGTTATTTAGAGGGATGTCTTGTTATTTACAGGTATGTCTTGTTATTTAGAGGGATGTCTTAATATTTAGAGGAATGTCTTGTTATATAGATGGATGTCTTGTTATTTAGAGGGATGTCTTGATATTTAGAGGGATGTCTTGTTTTTTAGAGAGATGTCTTGTTATTTAGAGGGTTTTTTTTGTTTTTTAGAGGGTTGTCTTGTTATTTGGAGGGATGTCTTGTTATTTAGATTGATGTCTTAATATTTAGAGGGATGTCTTTTTATTTGGAGGGATGTCTTGTTATTTAGAGGGATGTCTTGTTATTTAGAGGAATGTCTTGTTATTTAAAAGGGATGTCTTGTTATTTAGAGGGATGTCTTGTTATTTAGAGGGATGTCTTGTTATTTAGAGGGATGTCTTGTTATTTAGAGGGATGTCTTGTTATTTAGAGGGATGTCTTGTTATTTAGAGGGATGTCTTGTTATTTAGAGGGATGTCTTGTTATTTGAAGGGATGTCTTAATATTTAGAGAGATGTCTTGTTATTTAGAGGGATGTCTTGTTATTTAGAGGGATGTCTTGTTATTTAGAGAGATGTCTTGTTATTTAAAGGGATGTCTTAATATTTAGAGGGATGTCTTGTTATTTAGAGGGATGTCTTAATATTTAGAGGGATGTCTTGTTATTTGAAGGGATGTCTTAATATTTAGAGGGATGTCTTGTTATTTAGAGGGATGTCTTGTTATTTAGAGGGATGTCTTGTTTTTTAAAGGGTTGTCTTGTTATTTGGAGGGATGTCTTGTTATTTAGTGGGATGTCTTGTTATTTAGAGGGATGTCTTGTTATTTAGAGAGATGTCTTGTTATTTAAAGGGATGTCTTAATATTTAGAGGGATGTCTTGTTATTTAGAGGGATGTCTTAATATTTAGAGGGATGTCTTGTTATTTGAAGGGATGTCTTAATATTTAGAGGGATGTCTTGTTATTTAGAGGGATGTCTTGTTATTTAGAGGGATGTCTTGTTATTTAGAGGGATGTCTTGTTTTTTAAAGGGTTGTCTTGTTATTTGGAGGGATGTCTTAATATTTAGCGGAATGTCTTAAGGGATGTCTTGTTTTTTAGAGGGTTGTCTTGTAATTTAGATGGGATGTCTTGTTATTTAGAGGGATGTCTTGTTATTTACAGGTATGTCTTGTTATTTAGAGGGATGTCTTAATATTTAGAGGAATGTCTTGTTATATAGATGGATGTCTTGTTATTTAGAGGGATGTCTTGATATTTAGAGGGATGTCTTGTTTTTTAGAGAGATGTCTTGTTATTTAGAGGGTTTTTTTGTTTTTTAGAGGGTTGTCTTGTTATTTGGAGGGATGTCTTTTTATTTAGATTGATGTCTTAATATTTAGAGGGATGTCTTTTTATTTGGAGGGATGTCTTGTTATTTAGAGGGATGTCTTGTTATTTAGTGGGATGTCTTGTTATTTAGAGGGATGTCTTGTTATTTAGAGAGATGTCTTGTTATTTAAAGGGATGTCTTAATATTTAGAGGGATGTCTTGTTATTTAGAGGGATGTCTTAATATTTAGAGGGATGTCTTGTTATTTGGAGGGATGTCTTAATATTTAGAGGGATGTCTTGTTATTTAGAGGGATGTCTTGTTATTTAGAGAGATGTCTTGTTATTTAAAGGGATGTCTTAATATTTAGAGGGATGTCTTGTTATTTAGAGGGATGTCTTAATATTTAGAGGGATGTCTTGTTATTTGAAGGGATGTCTTAATATTTAGAGGGATGTCTTGTTATTTAGAGGGATGTCTTGTTATTTAGAGGGATGTCTTGTTTTTTAAAGGGTTGTCTTGTTATTTGGAGGGATGTCTTGTTATTTAGTGGGATGTCTTGTTATTTAGAGGGATGTCTTGTTATTTAGAGAGATGTCTTGTTATTTAAAGGGATGTCTTAATATTTAGAGGGATGTCTTGTTATTTAGAGGGATGTCTTAATATTTAGAGGGATGTCTTGTTATTTGAAGGGATGTCTTAATATTTAGAGGGATGTCTTGTTATTTAGAGGGATGTCTTGTTATTTAGAGGGATGTCTTGTTATTTAGAGGGATGTCTTGTTTTTTAAAGGGTTGTCTTGTTATTTGGAGGGATGTCTTAATATTTAGCGGAATGTCTTAAGGGATGTCTTGTTTTTTAGAGGGTTGTCTTGTAATTTAGATGGGATGTCTTGTTATTTAGAGGGATGTCTTGTTATTTACAGGTATGTCTTGTTATTTAGAGGGATGTCTTAATATTTAGAGGAATGTCTTGTTATATAGATGGATGTCTTGTTATTTAGAGGGATGTCTTGATATTTAGAGGGATGTCTTGTTTTTTAGAGAGATGTCTTGTTATTTAGAGGGTTTTTTTTGTTTTTTAGAGGGTTGTCTTGTTATTTGGAGGGATGTCTTGTTATTTAGATTGATGTCTTAATATTTAGAGGGATGTCTTTTTATTTGGAGGGATGTCTTGTTATTTAGAGGGATGTCTTGTTATTTAGAGGAATGTCTTGTTATTTAAAAGGGATGTCTTGTTATTTAGAGGGATGTCTTGTTATTTAGAGGGATGTCTTGTTATTTAGAGGGATGTCTTGTTATTTAGAGGGATGTCTTGTTATTTAGAGGGATGTCTTGTTATTTAGAGGGATGTCTTGTTATTTGAAGGGATGTCTTAATATTTAGAGAGATGTCTTGTTATTTAGAGGGATGTCTTGTTATTTAGAGGGATGTCTTGTTATTTAGAGAGATGTCTTGTTATTTAAAGGGATGTCTTAATATTTAGAGGGATGTCTTGTTATTTAGAGGGATGTCTTAATATTTAGAGGGATGTCTTGTTATTTGAAGGGATGTCTTAATATTTAGAGGGATGTCTTGTTATTTAGAGGGATGTCTTGTTATTTAGAGGGATGTCTTGTTATTTGAAGGGATGTCTTAATATTTAGAGAGATGTCTTGTTATTTAGAGGGATGTCTTGTTATTTAGAGGGATGTCTTGTTATTTAGAGAGATGTCTTGTTATTTAAAGGGATGTCTTAATATTTAGAGGGATGTCTTGTTATTTAGAGGGATGTCTTAATATTTAGAGGGATGTCTTGTTATTTGAAGGGATGTCTTAATATTTAGAGGGATGTCTTGTTATTTAGAGGGATGTCTTGTTATTTAGAGGGATGTCTTGTTTTTTAAAGGGTTGTCTTGTTATTTGGAGGGATGTCTTGTTATTTAGTGGGATGTCTTGTTATTTAGAGGGATGTCTTGTTATTTAGAGAGATGTCTTGTTATTTAAAGGGATGTCTTAATATTTAGAGGGATGTCTTGTTATTTAGAGGGATGTCTTAATATTTAGAGGGATGTCTTGTTATTTAGAGAGATGTCTTGTTATTTAAAGGGATGTCTTAATATTTAGAGGGATGTCTTGTTATTTAGAGGGATGTCTTAATATTTAGAGGGATGTCTTGTTATTTGAAGGGATGTCTTAATATTTAGAGGGATGTCTTGTTATTTAGAGGGATGTCTTGTTATTTAGAGGGATGTCTTGTTTTTTAAAGGGTTGTCTTGTTATTTGGAGGGATGTCTTGTTATTTAGTGGGATGTCTTGTTATTTAGAGGGATGTCTTGTTATTTAGAGGGATGTCTTGTTATTTAGAGGGATGTCTTGTTTTTTAAAGGGTTGTCTTGTTATTTGGAGGGATGTCTTAATATTTAGCGGAATGTCTTAAGGGATGTCTTGTTTTTTAGAGGGTTGTCTTGTAATTTAGATGGGATGTCTTGTTATTTAGAGGGATGTCTTGTTATTTACAGGTATGTCTTGTTATTTAGAGGGATGTCTTAATATTTAGAGGAATGTCTTGTTATATAGATGGATGTCTTGTTATTTAGAGGGATGTCTTGATATTTAGAGGGATGTCTTGTTTTTTAGAGAGATGTCTTGTTATTTAGAGGGTTTTTTTGTTTTTTAGAGGGTTGTCTTGTTATTTGGAGGGATGTCTTTTTATTTAGATTGATGTCTTAATATTTAGAGGGATGTCTTTTTATTTGGAGGGATGTCTTGTTATTTAGAGGGATGTCTTGTTATTTAGAGGAATGTCTTGTTATTTAAAAGGGATGTCTTGTTATTTAGAGGGATGTCTTGTTATTTAGAGGGATGTCTTGTTATTTAGAGGGATGTCTTGTTATTTAGAGGGATGTCTTGTTATTTAGAGGGATGTCTTGTTATTTAGAGGGATGTCTTGTTATTTGAAGGGATGTCTTAATATTTAGAGAGATGTCTTGTTATTTAGAGGGATGTCTTGTTATTTAGAGGGATGTCTTGTTATTTAGAGGGATGTCTTCATATTTGGAGGGATGTCTTCATATTTGGAGGGATGTCTTGTTATTTAGAGGGATGTCTTGTTATTTGGAGGGATGCTTGTTATTAAGAGGGATGTCTTATAATTTAGAGGGATGTCTTGTTATTTGGAGGTATGTCTTGTTATTTAGAGGGATGTCTTGTTATTTAGAGGGATGTCTTGGTATTTGGAGGGATGTCTAGTTATTTAGAGGGATGTCTTTTTATTTAGAGGGATGTCTTGTTATTTAGAGGGATGTCTTGGTATTTGGAGGGATGTCTAGTTATTTAGAGGGATGTCTTTTTATTTAGAGGGATGTCTTGTTATTTAGAGGGATGTCTTGTTATTTAGAGGGATGTCTTGTTATTTGAAGGGATGTCTTAATATTTAGAGGGATGTCTTGCTATTTTGAGGGATTTCTTGTTATTTGGAGGGATGTCTTGTTATTTAGAGGGATGTCTTGTTATTTAGAGGAATGTCTTGTTATTTAAAAGGGATGTCTTGTTATTTAGAGGGATGTCTTGTTATTTAGTGGGATGTCTTGTTATTTGGAGGGATGTCTTGTTATTTAGAGAGATGTCTTGTTATTTAAAGGGATGTCTTAATATTTAGAGGGATGTCTTGTTATTTAGAGGGATGTCTTAATATTTAGAGGGATGTCTTGTTATTTGGAGGGATGTCTTAATATTTAGAGGGATGTCTTGTTATTTAGAGGGATGTCTTGTTATTTAGAGAGATGTCTTGTTATTTAAAGGGATGTCTTAATATTTAGAGGGATGTCTTGTTATTTAGAGGGATGTCTTAATATTTAGAGGGATGTCTTGTTATTTGAAGGGATGTCTTAATATTTAGAGGGATGTCTTGTTATTTAGAGGGATGTCTTGTTATTTAGAGGGATGTCTTGTTTTTTAAAGGGTTGTCTTGTTATTTGGAGGGATGTCTTAATATTTAGAGGGATGTCTTGGTATTTAGAGGGATGTCTTGTTATTTAGAGGGATGTCTTGTTATTTAGAGGGATGTCTTCTTATTTGGAGGGAAGTCTTGTTATTTGGAGGAATGTCTTGTTATTTAGAGGGATATCTTGTTATTTGGAGGGATGTCTTGTTATTTAGAGGGATGTCTTGCTATTTAGAGGGATGTCTTTTTATTTGGAGGGATGTCTTGTTATTTAGAGGGATGTCTTGTTATTTAGAGGAATGTCTTGTTATTTAAAAGGGATGTCTTGTTATTTAGAGGGACGTCTTGTTATTTAGTGGGATGTCTTGTTATTTAGAGGGATGTCTTGTTATTTAGAGAGATGTCTTGTTATTTAAAGGGATGTTTTAATATTTAGAGGGATGTCTTGTTATTTAGAGGGATGTCTTAATATTTAGAGGGATGTCTTGTTATTTAGAGGGATGTCTTAATATTTAGAGGGATGTCTTGTTATTTAGAGGGATGTCTTGTTATTTAGAGAGATGTCTTGTTTTTTAAAGGGTTTTCTTGTTATTTGGAGGGATGTCTTAATATTTAGAGGGATGTCTTGGTATTTGGAGGGATGTCTTGTTATTTAGAGGGATGTCTTAATATTTAGCGGAATGTCTAGTTTATTAGAGGGATGTCTTGTTATTTAGAGGGATGTCTTGTTATTTAGAGGGATGTCTTAATATTTGGAGGGATGTCTTGTTATTTAGAGGGATGTCTTAATATTTAGAGGGATGTCTTGTTTTTTAGTGGGATGTCTTGTTATTTAGAGGGATGTCTTGTTATTTAGAGGGTTTTTTTGTTATTTAGAGGGTTGTCTTGTTATTTGGAGGGATGTCTTGTTATTTAGATTGATGTCTTAATATTTAGAGGGATGTCTTGTTTTTTAGAGGGATGTCTTGTTATTTAGAGGGATGTCTTGTTATTTAGAGGGATGTCTTGTTATTTAGAGGGATGTCTTGTTATTTAGAGGGATGTCTTGTTATTTGAAGGGATGTCTTAATATTTAGAGAGATGTCTTGTTATTTAGAGGGATGTCTTGTTATTTAGAGGGATGTCTTAATATTTGGAGGGATGTCTTCATATTTGGAGGGATGTCTTGTTATTTAGAGGGATGTCTTGTTATTTGGAGGGATGCTTGTAATTAAGAGGGATGTCTTATAATTTAGAGGGATGTCTTGTTATTTGGAGGTATGTCTTGTTATTTAGAGGGATGTCTTGTTTTTTAGAGGGATGTCTTGGTATTTGGAGGGATGTCTAGTTATTTAGAGGGATGTCTTTTTATTTAGAGGGATGTCTTGTTATTTAGAGGGATGTCTTGGTATTTAGAGGGATGTCTAGTTATTTAGAGGGATGTCTTTTTATTTAGAGGGATGTCTAGTTATTTAGAGGGATGTCTTTTTATTTAGAGGGATGTCTTGTTATTTAGAGGGATGTCTTGTTATTTAGAGGGATGTCTTGTTATTTGAAGGGATGTCTTAATATTTAGAGGGATGTCTTGCTATTTTGAGGGATTTCTTGTTATTTGGAGGGATGTCTTGTTATTTAGAGGGATGTCTTGTTATTTAGAGGAATGTCTTGTTATTTAAAAGGGATGTCTTGTTATTTAGAGGGATGTCTTGTTATTTAGTGGGATGTCTTGTTATTTAGAGGGATGTCTTGTTATTTAGAGAGATGTCTTGTTATTTAAAGGGATGTCTTAATATTTAGAGGGATGTCTTGTTATTTAGAGGGATGTCTTAATATTTAGAGGGATGTCTTGTTATTTGGAGGGATGTCTTAATATTTAGAGGGATGTCTTGTTATTTAGAGGGATGTCTTGTTATTTAGAGAGATGTCTTGTTATTTAAAGGGATGTCTTAATATTTAGAGGGATGTCTTGTTATTTAGAGGGATGTCTTAATATTTAGAGGGATGTCTTGTTATTTGAAGGGATGTCTTAATATTTAGAGGGATGTCTTGTTATTTAGAGGGATGTCTTGTTATTTAGAGGGATGTCTTGTTTTTTAAAGGGTTGTCTTGTTATTTGGAGGGATGTCTTGGTATTTAGAGGGATGTCTTGTTATTTAGAGGGATGTCTTGTTATTTAGAAGGATGTCTTCTTATTTGGAGGGAAGTCTTGTTATTTGGAGGAATGTCTTGTTATTTAGAGGGATATCTTGTTATTTGGAGGGATGTCTTGTTATTTAGAGGGATGTCTTGCTATTTAGAGGGATGTCTTTTTATTTGGAGGGATGTCTTGTTATTTAGAGGGATGTCTTGTTATTTAGAGGAATGTCTTGTTATTTAAAAGGGATGTCTTGTTATTTAGAGGGACGTCTTGTTATTTAGTGGGATGTCTTGTTATTTAGAGGGATGTCTTGTTATTTAGAGGGATGTCTTGTTATTTAAAGGGATGTCTTAATATTTAGAGGGATGTCTTGTTATTTAGAGGGATGTCTTAATATTTAGAGGGATGTCTTGTTATTTGGAGGGATGTCTTAATATTTAGAGGGATGTCTTGTTATTTAGAGGGATGTCTTGTTATTTAGAGGGATGTCTTGTTTTTTAAAGGGTTTTCTTGTTATTTGGAGGGATGTCTTAATATTTAGAGGGATGTCTTGGTATTTGGAGGGATGTCTTGTTATTTAGAGGGATGTCTTAATATTTAGCGGAATGTCTAGTTTATTAGAGGGATGTCTTGTTATTTAGAGGGATGTCTTGTTATTTAGAGGGATGTCTTCATATTTGGAGGGATGTCTTGTTATTTAGAGGGATGTCTTAATATTTAGAGGGATGTCTTGTTTTTTAGTGGGATGTCTTGTTATTTAGAGGGATGTCTTGTTATTTGGAGAGATGTCTTTTTATTTAGAGGGATGTCTTGTTTTTTAGAGGGTTGTCTTGTTATTTGGAGGGATGTCTTGTTTTTTCGAGGGTTGTCTTGTAATTTAGATGGGATGTCTTGTTATTTAGAGGGATGTCTTAATATTTAGCGGAATGTCTTGTTTATTAGAGGGATGTCTTGCTATTTAGAGGGATGTCTTTTTATTTGGAGGGATGTCTTGTTATTTAGAGGGATGTCTTGTTATTTAGAGGAATGTCTTGTTATTTAAAAGGGATGTCTTGTTATTTAGTGGGATGTCTTGTTATTTAGAGGGATGTCTTGTTATTTAGAGAGATGTCTTGTTATTTAAAGGGATGTCTTAATATTTAGAGGGATGTCTTGTTATTTAAAGGGATGTCTTAATATTTAGCGGAATGTCTTGTTTATTAGAGGGATGTCTTGCTATTTAGAGGGATGTCTTTTTATTTGGAGGGATGTCTTGTTATTTAGAGGGATGTCTTGTTATTTAGAGGAATGTCTTGTTATTTAAAAGGGATGTCTTGTTATTTAGAGGGATGTCTTGTTATTTAGTGGGATGTCTTGTTATTTAGGGGGATGTCTTGTTATTTAGAGAGATGTCTTGTTATTTAAAGGGATGTCTTAATATTTAGAGGGATGTCTTGTTATTTAGAGGGATGTCTTAATATTTAGAGGGATGTCTTGTTATTTGAAGGGATGTCTTAATATTTAGAGGGATGTCTTGTTATTTAGAGGGATGTCTTGTTATTTAGAGGGATGTCTTGTTTTTTAAAGGGTTGTCTTGTTATTTGGAGGGATGTCTTAATATTTAGAGGGATGTCTTGGTATTTAGAGGGATGTCTTGTTAAATCAAAATAAGAAGGTTACAATACCTGCAGACTGCCTTTAGTGGTCCTTAAATATCCAACAGGATTACGCGTTTCGGTATTTGTTATACCATCATCAGATCCATATATACAAACTTGAAGTTTTTTGACTCATCATGTCACGTCACAGTTTTAAACACAGTTACAAACATTTAAAAACGAAAAACTATTTACAGTAGGCCTACTAATTAAAAACGAGAGTTGAGACTCGACATTTGAAATGCATGCATTGCTTCACTTTTGTCTCTCGTTTTTAATTAGTAGGCCTACTGTAAATAGTTTTTCGTTTTTAAATGTTTGTAACTGTGTTTAAAACTGTGACGTGACATGATGAGTCAAAAAACTTCAAGTTTGTATATATGGATCTGATGATGGTATAACAAATACCGAAACGCGTAATCCTGTTGGATATTTAAGGACCACTAAAGGCAGTCTGCAGGTATTGTAACCTTCTTATTTTGATTTGCATGAAGTGGCCTAGAAAAACAACTAGAACATGGGATGTCTTGTTATTTAGAGGGATGTCTTAATATTTAGCGGAATGTCTAGTTTATTAGAGGGATGTCTTGTTATTTAGAGGGATGTCTTGTTATTTAGAGGGATGTCTTGTTTTTTAGAGGGTTGTCTTGTTATTTGGAGGGATGTCTTGTTTTTTAGAGGGTTGTGTTGTAATTTAGATGGGATGTCTTGTTATTTAGAGGGATGTCTTGTTATTTACAGGTATGTCTTGTTATTTAGAGGGATGTCTTAATATTTGGAGGAATGTCTTGTTATATAGATGGATGTCTTGTTATTTAGAGGGATGTCTTGATATTTAGAGGGATGTCTTGTTTTTTAGAGAGATGTCTTGTTATTTAGAGGGTTTTTTAGAGGGTTGTCTTGTTATTTGGAGGGATGTCTTGTTATTTAGATTGATGTCTTAATATTTAGAGGGATGTCTTGTTTTTTAGAGGGATGTCTTGTTATTTGGAGGGATGTCTTGTTATTTAGAGGGATGTCTTGTTATTTAGAGGGATGTCTTAATATTTAGCGGAATGTCTAGTTTATTAGAGGGATGTCTTGTTATTTAGAGGGATGTCTTGTTATTTAGAGGGATGTCTTAATATTTGGAGGGATGTCTTGTTATTTAGAGGGATGTCTTAATATTTAGAGGGATGTCTTGTTTTTTAGTGGGATGTCTTGTTATTTAGAGGGATGTCTTGTTATTTGGAGAGATGTCTTTTTATTTAGAGGGATGTCTTGTTTTTTAGAGGGTTGTCTTAATATTTGGAGGGATGTCTTGTTTTTTAGAGGGTTGTCTTGGTATTTAGAGGGATGTCTTGTTATTTAGAGGGATGTCTTGTTATTTAGAGGGATGTCTTCTTATTTGGAGGGAAGTCTTGTTATTTGGAGGAATGTCTTGTTATTTAGAGGGATATCTTGTTATTTGGAGGGATGTCTTGTTATTTAGAGGGATGTCTTGCTATTTAGAGGGATGTCTTTTTATTTGGAGGGATGTCTTGTTATTTAGAGGGATGTCTTGTTATTTAGAGGAATGTCTTGTTATTTAAAAGGGATGTCTTGTTATTTAGAGGGACGTCTTGTTATTTAGTGGGATGTCTTGTTATTTAGAGAGATGTCTTGTTATTTAGAGAGACGTCTTGTTATTTAAAGGGATGTCTTAATATTTAGAGGGATGTCTTGTTATTTAGAGGGATGTCTTAATATTTAGAGGGATGTCTTGTTATTTGGAGGGATGTCTTAATATTTAGAGGGATGTCTTGTTATTTAGAGGGATGTCTTGTTATTTAGAGGGATGTCTTGTTTTTTAAAGGGTTGTCTTGTTATTTGGAGGGATGTCTTAATATTTAGAGGGATGTCTTGGTATTTGGAGGGATGTCTTGTTATTTAGAGGGATGTCTTGCTATTTAGAGGGATGTCTTTTTATTTGGAGGGATGTCTTGTTATTTAGAGGGATGTCTTGTTATTTAGAGGGATGTCTTAATATTTGGAGGGATGTCTTGTTATTTAGAGGGATGTCTTATTTGTACAACCTTGTACAAACTTGTACACACTTGTACAAACTTGTACACACTTGTACAACCTTGTACACACTTGTACAACCTTGTACACACTTGTACAACCTCGTACACACTTGTACAACCTTGTACACACTTGTACAACCTTGTACACAATTGTAAAACCTTGTACACACTTGTACAACCTTGTACACACTTGTACACCCTTGTACACACTTGTACAAAATTTTACATTCTTGTACATACTTGTACACCCTTGTACACACTTGTACAACCTTGTACAAACCTGTACACCCTTGTACACACTTGTACAAGCTTGTACACACTTGTACAAGCTTGTACACACTTGTACAAGCTTGTACACACTTGTACACTCTTGTACAAACTTGTGCACCCTTGAACACTTTTGTACACCCTTGTACACATTTGTACAACCTTGTACAAACTTAAACACACTTGTACAAACATGTACACACTTGAACAACCTTGTACACACTTGTACAACCTTGTACACACTTGTACAAGCTTGTATACACTTGTACAACCTTGTACACACTTGTACAACCTTGTACACACTTGTACAACCTTGTACACACTTGTACAAGCTTGTACACACTTGTACAACCTTGTACACACTTGAACAACCTTTTACACAATTGTAAAACCTTGTACACACTTGTACATTCTTGTACAAACTTGTACTTACTTGTACAACCTTGTACAAACTTGTACACACTTGTACAAACTTTTACATCCTTGTATACATTTGTACACCCTTGTACACACTTGTACAACCTTGTACAAACCTGTACACCCTTGTACACACTTGTACAAGCTTGTACACGATTGTACACCCTTGTACACACTTGTGCACCCTTGTACACACTTGTACACCCTTGTACACACATGTACAACCTTTTACAAACTTGTACACACTTGTACAAACTTGTACATTCTTGTACATACTTGTACACCCTTGTAAACACTTGTACAAAATTGTACAAACCTGTACACCCTTGTACACACTTGTACAAGCTTGTACACACTTGTACAAGCTTGTACACACTTGTACACCCTTGTACAAACTTGTGCACCCTTGTACACTTTTGTACACCCTTGTATACATTTGTACAAACTTGTACAAACTTGTACACACTTGTACAAACTTGTACACACTTGTACAAACTTGTACACCCTTGTACACACTTGTACAACCTTGTACACACTTGTACAACCTTGTACAAACCTGTACACCCTTGTACACACTTGTACAAGCTTGTACACGATTGTACACTCTTGTACACACTTGTGCAACCTTGTACACACTTGTACAACCTTGTACACACTTGTACAACCTTGTACACACTTGTTCAAGCTTGTACACACTTGTACAACCTTGTACACACTTGTACACCCTTGTACACACTTGTACAACCTTTTACAAACTTGTACACACTTGTACAAAATTGTACATTCTTGTACATACTTGTACACCCTTGTACACACTTGTACAACCTTGTACAAACCTGTACACCCTTGTACACACTTGTACAAGCTTGTACACACTTGTACAAGCTTGTACACACTTGTACACCCTTGTACAAACTTGTGCACCCTTGTACACTTTTGTACACCCTTGTACACATTTGTACAACCTTGTACAAACTTGTACACACTTGTACAAACTTGTACACACTTGTACAAACTTGTGTACACTTGTACAACCTTGTACACACTTGTACAACATTGTACACACTTGTACAACCTTGTACACACTTGTACAACCTCGTACACACTTGTACAACCTTGTACACACTTGTACAACCTTGTACACAATTGTAAAACCTTGTACACACTTGTACAACCTTGTACACACTTGTACACCCTTGTACACACTTGTACAAAATTTTACATTCTTGTACATACTTGTACACCCTTGTACACACTTGTACAACCTTGTACAAACCTGTACACCCTTGTACACACTTGTACAAGCTTGTACACACTTGCACAAGCTTGTACACACTTGTACAAGCTTGTACACACTTGTACACCCTTGTACAAACTTGTGCACCCTTGAACACTTTTGTACACCCTTGTACACATTTGTACAACCTTGTACAAACTTAAACACACTTGTACAAACATGTACACACTTGAACAACCTTGTACACACTTGTACAACCTTGTACACACTTGTACAAGCTTGTACACACTTGTACAACCTTGTACACACTTGTACAACCTTGTACACACTTGTACAAGCTTGTACACACTTGTACAACCTTGTACACACTTGTACAACCTTTTACACAATTGTAAAACCTTGTACACACTTGTACATTCTTGTACAAACTTGTACTTACTTGTACAACCTTGTACAAACTTGTACACACTTGTACAAACTTTTACATCCTTGTATACATTTGTACACCCTTGTACACACTTGTACAACCTTGTACAAACCTGTACACCCTTGTACACAATTGTACAAGCTTGTACACGATTGTACACCCTTGTACACACTTGTGCACCCATGTACACACTTGTACACCCTTGTACACACATGTACAACCTTTTACAAACTTGTACACACTTGTACAAACTTGTACATTCTTGTACATACTTGTACACCCTTGTAAACACTTGTACAAAATTGTACAAACCTGTACACCCTTGTACACACTTGTACAAGCTTGTACACACTTGTACAAGCTTGTACACACTTGTACACCCTTGTACAAACTTGTGCACCCTTGTACACTTTTGTACACCCTTGTATACATTTGTACAAACTTGTACAAACTTGTACACACTTGTACAAACTTGTACACACTTGTACAAACTTGTACACCCTTGTACACACTTGTACAACCTTGTACACACTTTTACACACTTGTACAACCTTGTACAAACCTGTACACCCTTGTACACACTTGTACAAGCTTGTACACGATTGTACACTCTTGTACACACTTGTGCAACCTTGTACACACTTGTACAACCTTTTACACACTTGTACAACCTTGTACACCCTTGTTCAAGCTTGTACACACTTGTACAACCTTGTACACACTTGTACACCCTTGTACACACTTGTACAACCTTTTACAAACTTGTACACACTTGTACAAAATTGTACATTCTTGTACATACTTGTACACCCTTGTACACACTTGTACAACCTTGTACAAACCTGTACACCCTTGTACACACTTGTACAAGCTTGTACACACTTGTACAAGCTTGTACACACTTGTACAAGCTTGTACACACTTGTACAAGCTTGTACACACTTGTACAAGCTTGTACACACTTGTACACCCTTGTACAAACTTGTGCACCCTTGTACACTTTTGTACACCCTTGTACACATTTGTACAACCTTGTACAAACTTGTACACACTTGTACAAACTTGTACACACTTGTACAAACTTGTGTACACTTGTACAACCTTGTACACACTTGTACAACCTTGTACACACTTGTACAACCTCGTACACACTTGTACAACCTTGTACACACTTGTACAACCTTGTACACACTTGTACAACCTTGTACAAACCTGTACACCCTTGTACACACTTGTACAAGCTTGTACACGATTGTACACCCTTGTACACACTTGTGCACCCTTGTACACACTTGTACACCCTTGTACACACATGTACAACCTTTTACAAACTTGTACACACTTGTACAAACTTGTACATTCTTGTACATACTTGTACACTCTTGTAAACACTTGTACAAAATTGTACAAACCTGTACACCCTTGTACACACTTGTACAAGCTTGTACACACTTGTACAAGCTTGTACACATTTGTACACCCTTGTACAAACTTGTGCACCCTTGTACACTTTTGTACACCCTTGTATACATTTGTACAAACTTGTACAAACTTGTACACACTTGTACAAACTTGTACACACTTGTACAAACTTGTACACCCTTGTACACACTTGTACAACCTTGTACACACTTGTACAACCTTGTACAAACCTGTACACCCTTGTACACACTTGTACAAGCTTGTACACGATTGTACACTCTTGTACACACTTGTGCAACCTTGTACACACTTGTACAACCTTGTACACAATTGTACAACCTTGTACACACTTGTTCAAGCTTGTACACACTTGTACAACCTTGTACACACTTGTACACCCTTGTACACACTTGTACAACCTTTTACAAACTTGTACACACTTGTACAAAATTGTACATTCTTGTACATACTTGTACACCCTTGTACACACTTGTACACCCTTGTACACACTTGTACAACCTTGTACACACTTGTACAACCTTGTACACAATTGTACAACCTTGTACAACCTTGTACACACTTGTACAACCTTGTACACACTTGTACACCTTTGTACACACTTGTTCAACCTTGTACACACTTGTACAACCTTGTACACACTTGTACAAACTTGTACACACTTGTACAACCTTGTACACACTTGTACACACTTGTACAAAATTGTACATTCTTGTACATACTTGTACTCCCTTGTAAACACTTGTACAACCTTGTACAAACCTGTACACCCTTGTACACACTTGTACAAGCTTGTACACACTTCTACAAGCTTGTACACACTTGTACACCCTTGTACAAACTTGTGCACCCTTGTACACTTTTGTACACCCTTGTATACATTTTTGTACAACCTTGTACAAACTTGTACACACTTGTACAAACTTGTACACACTTGTACAAACTTGTACACCCTTGTACACACTTGTACAACCTTGTACACACTTGTACAACCTTGTACACACTTGTGTCTAAGATGTCTTTTTATTTAGAGGGATGTCTTGTTTTTTAGAGGGTTGTCTTGTTTTTTAGAGGGTTTTCTTGTAATTTAGATGGGATGTCTTGTTATTTAGAGGGATGTCTTGTTATTTAGAGGGATGTCTTGTTATTTAGAGGGATGTCTTGTTATTTAGAGGGATGTCTTGTTATTTGAAGGGATGTCTTAATATTTAGAGAGATGTCTTGTTATTTAGAGGGATGTCTTGTTATTTAGAGGGATGTCTTGTTATT
The DNA here is from genome assembly GCF_028750875.1 of Macrosteles quadrilineatus. Taxonomy (NCBI): domain Eukaryota; kingdom Metazoa; phylum Arthropoda; class Insecta; order Hemiptera; family Cicadellidae; genus Macrosteles; species Macrosteles quadrilineatus. The sequence continues at coordinate 102,910 of NW_026542813.1, forward strand.
TTGAGGGATGTCTTCATATTTAGAGGGATGTCTTCATATTTGGAGGGATGTCTTGTTATTTAGAGGGATGTCTTGTTATTTGGAGGGATGCTTGTTATTAAGAGGGATGTCTTATAATTTAGAGGGATGTCTTGTTATTTGGAGGTATGTCTTGTTATTTAGAGGGATGTCTTGTTATTTAGAGGGATGTCTTGGTATTTGGAGGGATGTCTAGTTATTTAGAGGGATGTCTTTTTATTTAGAGGGATGTCTTGTTATTTAGAGGGATGTCTTGGTATTTGGAGGGATGTCTAGTTATTTAGAGGGATGTCTTTTTATTTAGAGGGATGTCTTGTTATTTAGAGGGATGTCTTGTTATTTAGAGGGATGTCTTGTTATTTGAAGGGATGTCTTAATATTTAGAGGGATGTCTTGCTATTTTGAGGGATTTCTTGTTATTTGGAGGGATGTCTTGTTATTTAGAGGGATGTCTTGTTATTTAGAGGAATGTCTTGTTATTTAAAAGGGATGTCTTGTTATTTAGAGGGATGTCTTGTTATTTAGTGGGATGTCTTGTTATTTAGAGGGATGTCTTGTTATTTAGAGAGATGTCTTGTTATTTAAAGGGATGTCTTAATATTTAGAGGGATGTCTTGTTATTTAGAGGGATGTCTTAATATTTAGAGGGATGTCTTGTTATTTGGAGGGATGTCTTAATATTTAGAGGGATGTCTTGTTATTTAGAGGGATGTCTTGTTATTTAGAGAGATGTCTTGTTATTTAAAGGGATGTCTTAATATTTAGAGGGATGTCTTGTTATTTAGAGGGATGTCTTAATATTTAGAGGGATGTCTTGTTATTTGAAGGGATGTCTTAATATTTAGAGGGATGTCTTGTTATTTAGAGGGATGTCTTGTTATTTAGAGGGATGTCTTGTTTTTTAAAGGGTTGTCTTGTTATTTGGAGGGATGTCTTAATATTTAGAGGGATGTCTTGGTATTTAGAGGGATGTCTTGTTATTTAGAGGGATGTCTTGTTATTTAGAGGGATGTCTTCTTATTTGGAGGGAAAACTTGTTATTTGGAGGAATGTCTTGTTATTTAGAGGGATATCTTGTTATTTGGAGGGATGTCTTGTTATTTAGAGGGATGTCTTGCTATTTAGAGGGATGTCTTTTTATTTGGAGGGATGTCTTGTTATTTAGAGGGATGTCTTGTTATTTAGAGGAATGTCTTGTTATTTAAAAGGGATGTCTTGTTATTTAGAGGGACGTCTTGTTATTTAGTGGGATGTCTTGTTATTTAGAGGGATGTCTTAATATTTAGAGGGATGTCTTGTTATTTAGAGGGATGTCTTGTTATTTAGAGAGATGTCTTGTTTTTTAAAGGGTTTTCTTGTTATTTGGAGGGATGTCTTAATATTTAGAGGGATGTCTTGGTATTTGGAGGGATGTCTTGTTATTTAGAGGGATGTCTTAATATTTAGCGGAATGTCTAGTTTATTAGAGGGATGTCTTGTTATTTAGAGGGATGTCTTGTTATTTAGAGGGATGTCTTAATATTTGGAGGGATGTCTTGTTATTTAGAGGGATGTCTTAATATTTAGAGGGATGTCTTGTTTTTTAGTGGGATGTCTTGTTATTTAGAGGGATGTCTTGTTATTTAGAGGGTTTTTTTGTTATTTAGAGGGTTGTCTTGTTATTTGGAGGGATGTCTTGTTATTTAGATTGATGTCTTAATATTTAGAGGGATGTCTTGTTTATTAGAGGGATGTCTTGTTATTTAGAGGGATGTCTTGTTATTTAGAGGGATGTCTTGTTATTTAGAGGGATGTCTTGTTATTTAGAGGGATGTCTTGTTATTTGAAGGGATGTCTTAATATTTAGAGAGATGTCTTGTTATTTAGAGGGATGTCTTGTTATTTAGAGGGATGTCTTAATATTTGGAGGGATGTCTTCATATTTGGAGGGATGTCTTGTTATTTAGAGGGATGTCTTGTTATTTGGAGGGATGCTTGTAATTAAGAGGGATGTCTTATAATTTAGAGGGATGTCTTGTTATTTGGAGGTATGTCTTGTTATTTAGAGGGATGTCTTGTTATTTAGAGGGATGTCTTGGTATTTGGAGGGATGTCTAGTTATTTAGAGGGATGTCTTTTTATTTAGAGGGATGTCTTGTTATTTAGAGGGATGTCTTGGTATTTAGAGGGATGTCTAGTTATTTAGAGGGATGTCTTTTTATTTAGAGGGATGTCTTGTTATTTAGAGTGATGTCTTGTTATTTAGAGGGATGTCTTGTTATTTGAAGGGATGTCTTAATATTTAGAGGGATGTCTTGCTATTTTGAGGGATTTCTTGTTATTTGGAGGGATGTCTTGTTATTTAGAGGGATGTCTTGTTATTTAGAGGAATGTCTTGTTATTTAAAAGGGATGTCTTGTTATTTAGAGGGATGTCTTGTTATTTAGTGGGATGTCTTGTTATTTAGAGGGATGTCTTGTTATTTAGAGAGATGTCTTGTTATTTAAAGGGATGTCTTAATATTTAGAGGGATGTCTTGTTATTTAGAGGGATGTCTTAATATTTAGAGGGATGTCTTGTTATTTGGAGGGATGTCTTAATATTTAGAGGGATGTCTTGTTATTTAGAGGGATGTCTTGTTATTTAGAGAGATGTCTTGTTATTTAAAGGGATGTCTTAATATTTAGAGGGATGTCTTGTTATTTAGAGGGATGTCTTGTTATTTAGAGGGATGTCTTGTTATTTAGAGGGATGTCTTGTTATTTAAAGGGATGTCTTAATATTTAGAGGGATGTCTTGTTATTTAGAGGGATGTCTTAATATTTAGAGGGATGTCTTGTTATTTGGAGGGATGTCTTGTTATTTGAAGGGATGTCTTAATATTTAGAGGGATGTCTTGTTATTTAGAGGGATGTCTTGTTATTTAGAGGGATGTCTTGTTTTTTAAAGGGTTGTCTTGTTATTTGGAGGGATGTCTTGGTATTTAGAGGGATGTCTTGTTATTTAGAGGGATGTCTTGTTATTTAGAAGGATGTCTTCTTATTTGGAGGGAAGTCTTGTTATTTGGAGGAATGTCTTGTTATTTAGAGGGATATCTTGTTATTTGGAGGGATGTCTTGTTATTTAGAGGGATGTCTTGCTATTTAGAGGGATGTCTTTTTATTTGGAGGGATGTCTTGTTATTTAGAGGGATGTCTTGTTATTTAGAGGAATGTCTTGTTATTTAAAAGGGATGTCTTGTTATTTAGAGGGACGTCTTGTTATTTAGTGGGATGTCTTGTTATTTAGAGGGATGTCTTGTTATTTAGAGGGATGTCTTGTTATTTAAAGGGATGTCTTAATATTTAGAGGGATGTCTTGTTATTTAGAGGGATGTCTTAATATTTAGAGGGATGTCTTGTTATTTGGAGGGATGTCTTAATATTTAGAGGGATGTCTTGTTATTTAGAGGGATGTCTTGTTATTTAGAGGGATGTCTTGTTTTTTAAAGGGTTTTCTTGTTATTTGGAGGGATGTCTTAATATTTAGAGGGATGTCTTGGTATTTGGAGGGATGTCTTGTTATTTAGAGGGATGTCTTAATATTTAGCGGAATGTCTAGTTTATTAGAGGGATGTCTTGTTATTTAGAGGGATGTCTTGTTATTTAGAGGGATGTCTTCATATTTGGAGGGATGTCTTGTTATTTAGAGGGATGTCTTAATATTTAGAGGGATGTCTTGTTTTTTAGTGGGATGTCTTGTTATTTAGAGGGATGTCTTGTTATTTGGAGAGATGTCTTTTTATTTAGAGGGATGTCTTGTTTTTTAGAGGGTTGTCTTGTTATTTGGAGGGATGTCTTGTTTTTTCGAGGGTTGTCTTGTAATTTAGATGGGATGTCTTGTTATTTAGAGGGATGTCTTAATATTTAGCGGAATGTCTTGTTTATTAGAGGGATGTCTTGCTATTTAGAGGGATGTCTTTTTATTTGGAGGGATGTCTTGTTATTTAGAGGGATGTCTTGTTATTTAGAGGAATGTCTTGTTATTTAAAAGGGATGTCTTGTTATTTAGTGGGATGTCTTGTTATTTAGAGGGATGTCTTGTTATTTAGAGAGATGTCTTGTTATTTAAAGGGATGTCTTAATATTTAGAGGGATGTCTTGTTATTTAAAGGGATGTCTTAATATTTAGCGGAATGTCTTGTTTATTAGAGGGATGTCTTGCTATTTAGAGGGATGTCTTTTTATTTGGAGGGATGTCTTGTTATTTAGAGGGATGTCTTGTTATTTAGAGGAATGTCTTGTTATTTAAAAGGGATGTCTTGTTATTTAGAGGGATGTCTTGTTATTTAGTGGGATGTCTTGTTATTTAGGGGGATGTCTTGTTATTTAGAGAGATGTCTTGTTATTTAAAGGGATGTCTTAATATTTAGAGGGATGTCTTGTTATTTAGAGGGATGTCTTAATATTTAGAGGGATGTCTTGTTATTTGAAGGGATGTCTTAATATTTAGAGGGATGTCTTGTTATTTAGAGGGATGTCTTGTTATTTAGAGGGATGTCTTGTTTTTTAAAGGGTTGTCTTGTTATTTGGAGGGATGTCTTAATATTTAGAGGGATGTCTTGGTATTTAGAGGGATGTCTTGTTAAATCAAAATAAGAAGGTTACAATACCTGCAGACTGCCTTTAGTGGTCCTTAAATATCCAACAGGATTACGCGTTTCGGTATTTGTTATACCATCATCAGATCCATATATACAAACTTGAAGTTTTTTGACTCATCATGTCACGTCACAGTTTTAAACACAGTTACAAACATTTAAAAACGAAAACTATTTACAGTAGGCCTACTAATTAAAAACGAGAGTTGAGACTCGACATTTGAAATGCATGCATTGCTTCACTTTTGTCTCTCGTTTTTAATTAGTAGGCCTACTGTAAATAGTTTTTCGTTTTTAAATGTTTGTAACTGTGTTTAAAACTGTGACGTGACATGATGAGTCAAAAAACTTCAAGTTTGTATATATGGATCTGATGATGGTATAACAAATACCGAAACGCGTAATCCTGTTGGATATTTAAGGACCACTAAAGGCAGTCTGCAGGTATTGTAACCTTCTTATTTTGATTTGCATGAAGTGGCCTAGAAAAACAACTAGAACATGGGATGTCTTGTTATTTAGAGGGATGTCTTAATATTTAGCGGAATGTCTAGTTTATTAGAGGGATGTCTTGTTATTTAGAGGGATGTCTTGTTATTTAGAGGGATGTCTTGTTTTTTAGAGGGTTGTCTTGTTATTTGGAGGGATGTCTTGTTTTTTAGAGGGTTGTGTTGTAATTTAGATGGGATGTCTTGTTATTTAGAGGGATGTCTTGTTATTTACAGGTATGTCTTGTTATTTAGAGGGATGTCTTAATATTTGGAGGAATGTCTTGTTATATAGATGGATGTCTTGTTATTTAGAGGGATGTCTTGATATTTAGAGGGATGTCTTGTTTTTTAGAGAGATGTCTTGTTATTTAGAGGGTTTTTTAGAGGGTTGTCTTGTTATTTGGAGGGATGTCTTGTTATTTAGATTGATGTCTTAATATTTAGAGGGATGTCTTGTTTTTTAGAGGGATGTCTTGTTATTTGGAGGGATGTCTTGTTATTTAGAGGGATGTCTTGTTATTTAGAGGGATGTCTTAATATTTAGCGGAATGTCTAGTTTATTAGAGGGATGTCTTGTTATTTAGAGGGATGTCTTGTTATTTAGAGGGATGTCTTAATATTTGGAGGGATGTCTTGTTATTTAGAGGGATGTCTTAATATTTAGAGGGATGTCTTGTTTTTTAGTGGGATGTCTTGTTATTTAGAGGGATGTCTTGTTATTTGGAGAGATGTCTTTTTATTTAGAGGGATGTCTTGTTTTTTAGAGGGTTGTCTTGTTATTTGGAGGGATGTCTTGTTTTTTAGAGGGTTGTCTTGGTATTTAGAGGGATGTCTTGTTATTTAGAGGGATGTCTTGTTATTTAGAGGGATGTCTTCTTATTTGGAGGGAAGTCTTGTTATTTGGAGGAATGTCTTGTTATTTAGAGGGATATCTTGTTATTTGGAGGGATGTCTTGTTATTTAGAGGGATGTCTTGCTATTTAGAGGGATGTCTTTTTATTTGGAGGGATGTCTTGTTATTTAGAGGGATGTCTTGTTATTTAGAGGAATGTCTTGTTATTTAAAAGGGATGTCTTGTTATTTAGAGGGACGTCTTGTTATTTAGTGGGATGTCTTGTTATTTAGAGAGATGTCTTGTTATTTAGAGAGATGTCTTGTTATTTAAAGGGATGTCTTAATATTTAGAGGGATGTCTTGTTATTTAGAGGGATGTCTTAATATTTAGAGGGATGTCTTGTTATTTGGAGGGATGTCTTAATATTTAGAGGGATGTCTTGTTATTTAGAGGGATGTCTTGTTATTTAGAGGGATGTCTTGTTTTTTAAAGGGTTGTCTTGTTATTTGGAGGGATGTCTTAATATTTAGAGGGATGTCTTGGTATTTGGAGGGATGTCTTGTTATTTAGAGGGATGTCTTGCTATTTAGAGGGATGTCTTTTTATTTGGAGGGATGTCTTGTTATTTAGAGGGATGTCTTGTTATTTAGAGGGATGTCTTAATATTTGGAGGGATGTCTTGTTATTTAGAGGGATGTCTTATTTGTACAACCTTGTACAAACTTGTACACACTTGTACAAACTTGTACACACTTGTACAACCTTGTACACACTTGTACAACCTTGTACACACTTGTACAACCTCGTACACACTTGTACAACCTTGTACACACTTGTACAACCTTGTACACAATTGTAAAACCTTGTACACACTTGTACAACCTTGTACACACTTGTACACCCTTGTACACACTTGTACAAAATTTTACATTCTTGTACATACTTGTACACCCTTGTACACACTTGTACAACCTTGTACAAACCTGTACACCCTTGTACACACTTGTACAAGCTTGTACACACTTGTACAAGCTTGTACACACTTGTACACTCTTGTACAAACTTGTGCACCCTTGAACACTTTTGTACACCCTTGTACACATTTGTACAACCTTGTACAAACTTAAACACACTTGTACAAACATGTACACACTTGAACAACCTTGTACACACTTGTACAACCTTGTACACACTTGTACAAGCTTGTATACACTTGTACAACCTTGTACACACTTGTACAACCTTGTACACACTTGTACAACCTTGTACACACTTGTACAACCTTGTACACACTTGTACAAGCTTGTACACACTTGTACAACCTTGTACACACTTGTACAACCTTTTACACAATTGTAAAACCTTGTACACACTTGTACATTCTTGTACAAACTTGTACTTACTTGTACAACCTTGTACAAACTTGTACACACTTGTACAAACTTTTACATCCTTGTATACATTTGTACACCCTTGTACACATTTGTACAACCTTGTACAAACCTGTACACCCTTGTACACACTTGTACAAGCTTGTACACGATTGTACACCCTTGTACACACTTGTGCACCCTTGTACACACTTGTACACCCTTGTACACACATGTACAACCTTTTACAAACTTGTACACACTTGTACAAACTTGTACATTCTTGTACATACTTGTACACCCTTGTAAACACTTGTACAAAATTGTACAAACCTGTACACCCTTGTACACACTTGTACAAGCTTGTACACACTTGTACAAGCTTGTACACACTTGTACAAGCTTGTACACACTTGTACACCCTTGTACAAACTTGTGCACCCTTGTACACTTTTGTACACCCTTGTATACATTTGTACAAACTTGTACAAACTTGTACACACTTGTACAAACTTGTACACACTTGTACAAACTTGTACACCCTTGTACACACTTGTACAACCTTGTACACACTTGTACAACCTTGTACAAACCTGTACACCCTTGTACACACTTGTACAAGCTTGTACACGATTGTACACTCTTGTACACACTTGTGCAACCTTGTACACACTTGTACAACCTTGTACACACTTGTACAACCTTGTACACACTTGTTCAAGCTTGTACACACTTGTACAACCTTGTACACACTTGTACACCCTTGTACACACTTGTACAACCTTTTACAAACTTGTACACACTTGTACAAAATTGTACATTCTTGTACATACTTGTACACCCTTGTACACACTTGTACAACCTTGTACAAACCTGTACACCCTTGTACACACTTGTACAAGCTTGTACACACTTGTACAAGCTTGTACACACTTGTACACCCTTGTACAAACTTGTGCACCCTTGTACACTTTTGTACACCCTTGTACACATTTGTACAACCTTGTACAAACTTGTACACACTTGTACAAACTTGTACACACTTGTACAAACTTGTGTACACTTGTACAACCTTGTACACACTTGTACAACCTTGTACACACTTGTACAACCTTGTACACACTTGTACAACCTCGTACACACTTGTACAACCTTGTACACACTTGTACAACCTTGTACACAATTGTAAAACCTTGTACACACTTGTACAACCTTGTACACACTTGTACACCCTTGTACACACTTGTACAAAATTTTACATTCTTGTACATACTTGTACACCCTTGTACACACTTGTACAACCTTGTACAAACCTGTACACCCTTGTACACACTTGTACAAGCTTGTACACACTTGTACACCCTTGTACAAACTTGTGCACCCTTGAACACTTCATTACAAGACATTCCTCTAAATAACAAGACATCCCTCTAAATAACAAGACATCCCTCCAAATAACAAGAAATCCCTCAAAATAGCAAGACATCCCTCTAAATATTAAGACATCCCTTCAAATAACAAGATGTCTTGTTATTTAGAGGGATGTCTTAATATTTAGAGGGATGTCTTGTTATTTAGAGGGATGTCTTAATATTTAGAGGGATGTCTTGTTATTTGGAGGGATGTCTTAATATTTAGAGGGATGTCTTGTTATTTAGAGGGATGTCTTGTTATTTAGAGGGATGTCTTGTTTTTTAAAGGGTTTTCTTGTTATTTGGAGGGATGTCTTAATATTTAGAGGGATGTCTTGGTATTTGGAGGGATGTCTTGTTATTTAGAGGGATGTCTTAATATTTAGCGGAATGTCTAGTTTATTAGAGGGATGTCTTGTTATTTAGAGGGATGTCTTGTTATTTAGAGGGATGTCTTCATATTTGGAGGGATGTCTTGTTATTTAGAGGGATGTCTTAATATTTAGAGGGATGTCTTGTTTTTTAGTGGGATGTCTTGTTATTTAGAGGGATGTCTTGTTATTTGGAGAGATGTCTTTTTATTTAGAGGGATGTCTTGTTTTTTAGAGGGTTGTCTTGTTATTTGGAGGGATGTCTTGTTTTTTCGAGGGTTGTCTTGTAATTTAGATGGGATGTCTTGTTATTTAGAGGGATGTCTTAATATTTAGCGGAATGTCTTGTTTATTAGAGGGATGTCTTGCTATTTAGAGGGATGTCTTTTTATTTGGAGGGATGTCTTGTTATTTAGAGGGATGTCTTGTTATTTAGAGGAATGTCTTGTTATTTAAAAGGGATGTCTTGTTATTTAGTGGGATGTCTTGTTATTTAGAGGGATGTCTTGTTATTTAGAGAGATGTCTTGTTATTTAAAGGGATGTCTTAATATTTAGAGGGATGTCTTGTTATTTAAAGGGATGTCTTAATATTTAGCGGAATGTCTTGTTTATTAGAGGGATGTCTTGCTATTTAGAGGGATGTCTTTTTATTTGGAGGGATGTCTTGTTATTTAGAGGGATGTCTTGTTATTTAGAGGAATGTCTTGTTATTTAAAAGGGATGTCTTGTTATTTAGAGGGATGTCTTGTTATTTAGTGGGATGTCTTGTTATTTAGGGGGATGTCTTGTTATTTAGAGAGATGTCTTGTTATTTAAAGGGATGTCTTAATATTTAGAGGGATGTCTTGTTATTTAGAGGGATGTCTTAATATTTAGAGGGATGTCTTGTTATTTGAAGGGATGTCTTAATATTTAGAGGGATGTCTTGTTATTTAGAGGGATGTCTTGTTATTTAGAGGGATGTCTTGTTTTTTAAAGGGTTGTCTTGTTATTTGGAGGGATGTCTTAATATTTAGAGGGATGTCTTGGTATTTAGAGGGATGTCTTGTTAAATCAAAATAAGAAGGTTACAATACCTGCAGACTGCCTTTAGTGGTCCTTAAATATCCAACAGGATTACGCGTTTCGGTATTTGTTATACCATCATCAGATCCATATATACAAACTTGAAGTTTTTTGACTCATCATGTCACGTCACAGTTTTAAACACAGTTACAAACATTTAAAAACGAAAACTATTTACAGTAGGCCTACTAATTAAAAACGAGAGTTGAGACTCGACATTTGAAATGCATGCATTGCTTCACTTTTGTCTCTCGTTTTTAATTAGTAGGCCTACTGTAAATAGTTTTTCGTTTTTAAATGTTTGTAACTGTGTTTAAAACTGTGACGTGACATGATGAGTCAAAAAACTTCAAGTTTGTATATATGGATCTGATGATGGTATAACAAATACCGAAACGCGTAATCCTGTTGGATATTTAAGGACCACTAAAGGCAGTCTGCAGGTATTGTAACCTTCTTATTTTGATTTGCATGAAGTGGCCTAGAAAAACAACTAGAACATGGGATGTCTTGTTATTTAGAGGATGTCTTAATATTTAGCGGAATGTCTAGTTTATTAGAGGGATGTCTTGTTATTTAGAGGGATGTCTTGTTATTTAGAGGGATGTCTTGTTTTTTAGAGGGTTGTCTTGTTATTTGGAGGGATGTCTTGTTTTTTAGAGGGTTGTGTTGTAATTTAGATGGGATGTCTTGTTATTTAGAGGGATGTCTTGTTATTTACAGGTATGTCTTGTTATTTAGAGGGATGTCTTAATATTTGGAGGAATGTCTTGTTATATAGATGGATGTCTTGTTATTTAGAGGGATGTCTTGATATTTAGAGGGATGTCTTGTTTTTTAGAGAGATGTCTTGTTATTTAGAGGGTTTTTTAGAGGGTTGTCTTGTTATTTGGAGGGATGTCTTGTTATTTAGATTGATGTCTTAATATTTAGAGGGATGTCTTGTTTTTTAGAGGGATGTCTTGTTATTTGGAGGGATGTCTTGTTATTTAGAGGGATGTCTTGTTATTTAGAGGGATGTCTTAATATTTAGCGGAATGTCTAGTTTATTAGAGGGATGTCTTGTTATTTAGAGGGATGTCTTGTTATTTAGAGGGATGTCTTAATATTTGGAGGGATGTCTTGTTATTTAGAGGGATGTCTTAATATTTAGAGGGATGTCTTGTTTTTTAGTGGGATGTCTTGTTATTTAGAGGGATGTCTTGTTATTTGGAGAGATGTCTTTTTATTTAGAGGGATGTCTTGTTTTTTAGAGGGTTGTCTTGTTATTTGGAGGGATGTCTTGTTTTTTAGAGGGTTGTCTTGGTATTTAGAGGGATGTCTTGTTATTTAGAGGGATGTCTTGTTATTTAGAGGGATGTCTTCTTATTTGGAGGGAAGTCTTGTTATTTGGAGGAATGTCTTGTTATTTAGAGGGATATCTTGTTATTTGGAGGGATGTCTTGTTATTTAGAGGGATGTCTTGCTATTTAGAGGGATGTCTTTTTATTTGGAGGGATGTCTTGTTATTTAGAGGGATGTCTTGTTATTTAGAGGAATGTCTTGTTATTTAAAAGGGATGTCTTGTTATTTAGAGGGACGTCTTGTTATTTAGTGGGATGTCTTGTTATTTAGAGAGATGTCTTGTTATTTAGAGAGATGTCTTGTTATTTAAAGGGATGTCTTAATATTTAGAGGGATGTCTTGTTATTTAGAGGGATGTCTTAATATTTAGAGGGATGTCTTGTTATTTGGAGGGATGTCTTAATATTTAGAGGGATGTCTTGTTATTTAGAGGGATGTCTTGTTATTTAGAGGGATGTCTTGTTTTTTAAAGGGTTGTCTTGTTATTTGGAGGGATGTCTTAATATTTAGAGGGATGTCTTGGTATTTGGAGGGATGTCTTGTTATTTAGAGGGATGTCTTGCTATTTAGAGGGATGTCTTTTTATTTGGAGGGATGTCTTGTTATTTAGAGGGATGTCTTGTTATTTAGAGGGATGTCTTAATATTTGGAGGGATGTCTTGTTATTTAGAGGGATGTCTTATTTGTACAACCTTGTACAAACTTGTACACACTTGTACAAACTTGTACACACTTGTACAACCTTGTACACACTTGTACAACCTTGTACACACTTGTACAACCTCGTACACACTTGTACAACCTTGTACACACTTGTACAACCTTGTACACAATTGTAAAACCTTGTACACACTTGTACAACCTTGTACACACTTGTACACCCTTGTACACACTTGTACAAAATTTTACATTCTTGTACATACTTGTACACCCTTGTACACACTTGTACAACCTTGTACAAACCTGTACACCCTTGTACACACTTGTACAAGCTTGTACACACTTGTACAAGCTTGTACACACTTGTACACTCTTGTACAAACTTGTGCACCCTTGAACACTTTTGTACACCCTTGTACACATTTGTACAACCTTGTACAAACTTAAACACACTTGTACAAACATGTACACACTTGAACAACCTTGTACACACTTGTACAACCTTGTACACACTTGTACAAGCTTGTATACACTTGTACAACCTTGTACACACTTGTACAACCTTGTACACACTTGTACAACCTTGTACACACTTGTACAAGCTTGTACACACTTGTACAACCTTGTACACACTTGTACAACCTTTTACACAATTGTAAAACCTTGTACACACTTGTACATTCTTGTACAAACTTGTACTTACTTGTACAACCTTGTACAAACTTGTACACACTTGTACAAACTTTTACATCCTTGTATACATTTGTACACCCTTGTACACATTTGTACAACCTTGTACAAACCTGTACACCCTTGTACACACTTGTACAAGCTTGTACACGATTGTACACCCTTGTACACACTTGTGCACCCTTGTACACACTTGTACACCCTTGTACACACATGTACAACCTTTTACAAACTTGTACACACTTGTACAAACTTGTACATTCTTGTACATACTTGTACACCCTTGTAAACACTTGTACAAAATTGTACAAACCTGTACACCCTTGTACACACTTGTACAAGCTTGTACACACTTGTACAAGCTTGTACACACTTGTACAAGCTTGTACACACTTGTACACCCTTGTACAAACTTGTGCACCCTTGTACACTTTTGTACACCCTTGTATACATTTGTACAAACTTGTACAAACTTGTACACACTTGTACAAACTTGTACACACTTGTACAAACTTGTACACCCTTGTACACACTTGTACAACCTTGTACACACTTGTACAACCTTGTACAAACCTGTACACCCTTGTACACACTTGTACAAGCTTGTACACGATTGTACACTCTTGTACACACTTGTGCAACCTTGTACACACTTGTACAACCTTGTACACACTTGTACAACCTTGTACACACTTGTTCAAGCTTGTACACACTTGTACAACCTTGTACACACTTGTACACCCTTGTACACACTTGTACAACCTTTTACAAACTTGTACACACTTGTACAAAATTGTACATTCTTGTACATACTTGTACACCCTTGTACACACTTGTACAACCTTGTACAAACCTGTACACCCTTGTACACACTTGTACAAGCTTGTACACACTTGTACAAGCTTGTACACACTTGTACACCCTTGTACAAACTTGTGCACCCTTGTACACTTTTGTACACCCTTGTACACATTTGTACAACCTTGTACAAACTTGTACACACTTGTACAAACTTGTACACACTTGTACAAACTTGTGTACACTTGTACAACCTTGTACACACTTGTACAACCTTGTACACACTTGTACAACCTTGTACACACTTGTACAACCTTGTACACACTTGTACAACCTCGTACACACTTGTACAACCTTGTACACACTTGTACAACCTTGTACACAATTGTAAAACCTTGTACACACTTGTACAACCTTGTACACACTTGTACACCCTTGTACACACTTGTACACCCTTGTACACACTTGTACAACCTTGTACAAACCTGTACACCCTTGTACACACTTGTACAAGCTTGTACACACTTGCACAAGCTTGTACACACTTGTACAAGCTTGTACACACTTGTACACCCTTGTACAAACTTGTGCACCCTTGAACACTTTTGTACACCCTTGTACACATTTGTACAACCTTGTACAAACTTAAACACACTTGTACAAACATGTACACACTTGAACAACCTTGTACACACTTGTACAACCTTGTACACACTTGTACAAGCTTGTACACACTTGTACAACCTTGTACACACTTGTACAACCTTGTACACACTTGTACAAGCTTGTACACACTTGTACAACCTTGTACACACTTGTACAACCTTTTACACAATTGTAAAACCTTGTACACACTTGTACATTCTTGTACAAACTTGTACTTACTTGTACAACCTTGTACAAACTTGTACACACTTGTACAAACTTTTACATCCTTGTATACATTTGTACACCCTTGTACACACTTGTACAACCTTGTACAAACCTGTACACCCTTGTACACACTTGTACAAGCTTGTACACGATTGTACACCCTTGTACACACTTGTGCACCCTTGTACACACTTGTACACCCTTGTACACACATGTACAACCTTTTACAAACTTGTACACACTTGTACAAACTTGTACATTCTTGTACATACTTGTACACCCTTGTAAACACTTGTACAAAATTGTACAAACCTGTACACCCTTGTACACACTTGTACAAGCTTGTACACACTTGTACAAGCTTGTACACACTTGTACACCCTTGTACAAACTTGTGCACCCTTGTACACTTTTGTACACCCTTGTATACATTTGTACAAACTTGTACAAACTTGTACACACTTGTACAAACTTGTACACACTTGTACAAACTTGTACACCCTTGTCCACACTTGTACAACCTTGTACACACTTTTACACACTTGTACAACCTTGTACAAACCTGTACACCCTTGTACACACTTGTACAAGCTTGTACACGATTGTACACTCTTGTACACACTTGTGCAACCTTGTACACACTTGTACAACCTTGTACACACTTGTACAACCTTGTACACACTTGTTCAAGCTTGTACACACTTGTACAACCTTGTACACACTTGTACACCCTTGTACACACTTGTACAACCTTTTACAAACTTGTACACACTTGTACAAAATTGTACATTCTTGTACATACTTGTACACCCTTGTACACACTTGTACAACCTTGTACAAACCTGTACACCCTTGTACACACTTGTACAAGCTTGTACACACTTGTACAAGCTTGTACACACTTGTACAAGCTTGTACACACTTGTACACCCTTGTACAAACTTGTGCACCCTTGTACACTTTTGTACACCCTTGTACACATTTGTACAACCTTGTACAAACTTGTACACACTTGTACAAACTTGTACACACTTGTACAAACTTGTGTACACTTGTACAACCTTGTACACACTTGTACAACCTTGTACACACTTGTACAACCTCGTACACACTTGTACAACCTTGTACACACTTGTACAACCTTGTACACACTTGTACAACCTTGTACACACTTGTACAACCTTGTACACACTTGTACACCCTTGTACACACTTGTACAAAATTTTACATTCTTGTACATACTTGTACACCCTTGTACACACTTGTACAACCTTGTACAAACCTGTACAGCCTTGTACACACTTGTACAAGCTTGTACACACTTGTACAAGCTTGTACACACTTGTACAAGCTTGTACACACTTGTACACCCTTGTACAAACTTGTGCACCCTTGAACACTTTTGTACACCCTTGTACACATTTGTACAACCTTGTACAAACTTAAACACACTTGTACAAACATGTACACACTTGAACAACCTTGTACACACTTGTACAACCTTGTACACACTTGTACAAGCTTGTACACACTTGTACAACCTTGTACACACTTGTACAACCTTGTACACACTTGTACAAGCTTGTACACACTTGTACAACCTTGTACAAACTTGTACAACCTTTTACACAATTGTAAAACCTTGTACACACTTGTACATTCTTGTACAAACTTGTACTTACTTGTACAACCTTGTACAAACTTGTACACACTTGTACAAACTTTTACATCCTTGTATACATTTGTACACCCTTGTACACACTTGTACAACCTTGTACAAACCTGTACACCCTTGTACACACTTGTACAAGCTTGTACACGATTGTACACCCTTGTACACACTTGTGCACCCTTGTACACACTTGTACACCCTTGTACACACATGTACAACCTTTTACAAACTTGTACACACTTGTACAAACTTGTACATTCTTGTACATACTTGTACACCCTTGTAAACACTTGTACAAAATTGTACAAACCTGTACACCCTTGTACACACTTGTACAAGCTTGTACACACTTGTACAAGCTTGTACACATTTGTACACCCTTGTACAAACTTGTGCACCCTTGTACACTTTTGTACACCCTTGTATACATTTGTACAAACTTGTACAAACTTGTACACACTTGTACAAACTTGTACACACTTGTACAAACTTGTACACCCTTGTACACACTTGTACAACCTTGTACACACTTGTACAACCTTGTACAAACCTGTACACCCTTGTACACACTTGTACAAGCTTGTACACGATTGTACACTCTTGTACACACTTGTGCAACCTTGTACACACTTGTACAACCTTGTACACAATTGTACAACCTTGTACACACTTGTTCAAGCTTGTACACACTTGTACAACCTTGTACACACTTGTACACCCTTGTACACACTTGTACAACCTTTTACAAACTTGTACACACTTGTACAAAATTGTACATTCTTGTACATACTTGTACACCCTTGTACACACTTGTACAACCTTGTACAAACCTGTACACCCTTGTACACACTTGTACAAGCTTGTACACACTTGTACAAGCTTGTACACACTTGTACACCCTTGTACAAACTTGTGCACCCTTGTACACTTTTGTACACCCTTGTACACATTTGTACAACCTTGTACAAACTTGTACACACTTGTACAAACTTGTACACACTTGTACAAACTTGTGTACACTTGTACAACCTTGTACACACTTGTACAACCTTGTACACACTTGTACAACCTTGTACACACTTGTACAACTTCGTACACACTTGTACAACCTTGTACACACTTGTACAACCTTGTACACAATTGTAAAACCTTGTACACACTTTTACAAAATTTTACATTCTTGTACATACTTGTACACCCTTGTACACACTTGTACAACCTTGTACAAACCTGTATACCCTTGTACACACTTGTACAAGCTTGTACACACTTGTACAAGCTTGTACACACTTGTACAAGCTTGTACACACTTGTACACCCTTGTACAAACTTGTGCACCCTTGAACACTTTTGTACACCCTTGTACACATTTGTACAACCTTGTACAAACTTAAACACACTTGTACAAACATGTACACACTTGAACAACCTTGTACACACTTGTACAAACCTTGTACACACTTGTACAAGCTTGTACACACTTGTACAACCTTGTACACACTTGTACAACCTTGTACACACTTGTACAAGCTTGTACACACTTGTACAACCTTGTACACACTTGTACAACCTTGTACAAACCTGTACACCCTTGTACACACTTGTACAAGCTTGTACACGATTGTACACCCTTGTACACACTTGTGCACCCTTGTACACACTTGTACACCCTTGTACACACTTGTACACACTTGTACAAACTTGTACACACTTGTACAACCTTGTACACACTTGTACAACCTTGTACACACTTGTACAACCTCGTACACACTTGTACAACCTTGTACACACTTGTACAACCTTGTACACACTTGTACAACCTTGTACACACTTGTACACCCTTGTACACACTTGTACAAAATTTTACATTCTTGTACATACTTGTACACCCTTGTACACACTTGTACAACCTTGTACAAACCTGTACAGCCTTGTACACACTTGTACAAGCTTGTACACACTTGTACAAGCTTGTACACACTTGTACAAGCTTGTACACACTTGTACACCCTTGTAAAAACTTGTGCACCCTTGAACACATTTGTACACCCTTGTACACATTTGTACAACCTTGTACAAACTTAAACACACTTGTACAAACATGTACACACTTGAACAACCTTGTACACACTTGTACAACCTTGTACACACTTGTACAAGCTTGTACACACTTGTACAACCTTGTACACACTTGTACAACCTTGTACACACTTGTACAAGCTTGTACACACTTGTACAACCTTGTACACACTTGTACAACCTTTTACACAATTGTAAAACCTTGTACACACTTGTACATTCTTGTACAAACTTGTACTTACTTGTACAACCTTGTACAAACTTGTACACACTTGTACAAACTTTTACATCCTTGTATACATTTGTACACCCTTGTACACACTTGTACAACCTTGTACAAACCTGTACACCCTTGTACACACTTGTACAAGCTTGTACACGATTGTACACCCTTGTACACACTTGTGCACCCTTGTACACACTTGTACACCCTTGTACACACATGTACAACCTTTTACAAACTTGTACACACTTGTACAAACTTGTACATTCTTGTACATACTTGTACACCCTTGTAAACACTTGTACAAAATTGTACAAACCTGTACACCCTTGTACACACTTGTACAAGCTTGTACACACTTGTACAAGCTTGTACACACTTGTACACCCTTGTACAAACTTGTGCACCCTTGTACACTTTTGTACACCCTTGTATACATTTGTACAAACTTGTACAAACTTGTACACACTTGTACAAACTTGTACACACTTGTACAAACTTGTACACCCTTGTACACACTTGTACAACCTTGTACACACTTGTACAACCTTGTACAAACCTGTACACCCTTGTACACACTTGTACAAGCTTGTACACGATTGTACACTCTTGTACACACTTGTGCAACCTTGTACACACTTGTACAACCTTGTACACAATTGTACAACCTTGTACACACTTGTTCAAGCTTGTACACACTTGTACAACCTTGTACACACTTGTACACCCTTGTACACACTTGTACAACCTTTTACAAACTTGTACACACTTGTACAAAATTGTACATTCTTGTACATACTTGTACACCCTTGTACACACTTGTACAACCTTGTACAAACCTGTACACCCTTGTACACACTTGTACAAGATTGTACACACTTGTACAAGCTTGTACACACTTGTACACCCTTGTACAAACTTGTGCACCCTTGTACACTTTTGTACACCCTTGTACACATTTGTACAACCTTGTACAAACTTGTACACACTTGTACATTCTTGTACAAACTTGTACTTACTTGTACAACCTTGTACAAACTTGTACACACTTGTACAAACTTTTACATCCTTGTATACATTTGTACACCCTTGTACACACTTGTACAACCTTGTACAAACCTGTACACCCTTGTACACACTTGTACAAGCTTGTACACGATTGTACACCCTTGTACACACTTGTGCACCCTTGTACACACTTGTACACCCTTGTACACACATGTACAACCTTTTACAAACTTGTACACACTTGTACAAACTTGTACATTCTTGTACATACTTGTACACCCTTGTAAACACTTGTACAAAATTGTACAAACCTGTACACCCTTGTACACACTTGTACAAGCTTGTACACACTTGTACAAGCTTGTACACACTTGTACACCCTTGTACAAACTTGTGCACCCTTGTACACTTTTGTACACCCTTGTATACATTTGTACAAACTTGTACAAACTTGTACACACTTGTACAAACTTGTACACCCTTGTACAAACTTGTGCACCCTTGTACACTTTTGTACACCCTTGTACACATTTGTACAACCTTGTACAAACTTGTACACACTTGTACATTCTTGTACAAACTTGTACTTACTTGTACAACCTTGTACAAATTTGTACACACTTGTACAAACTTTTACATCCTTGTATACATTTGTACACCCTTGTACACACTTGTACAACCTTGTACAAACCTGTACACCCTTGTACACACTTGTACAAGCTTGTACACGATTGTACACCCTTGTACACACTTGTGCACCCTTGTACACACTTGTACACCCTTGTACACACATGTACAACCTTTTACAAACTTGTACACACTTGTACAAACTTGTACATTCTTGTACATACTTGTACACCCTTGTAAACACTTGTACAAAATTGTACAAACCTGTACACCCTTGTACACACTTGTACAAGCTTGTACACACTTGTACAAGCTTGTACACACTTGTACACCCTTGTACAAACTTGTGCACCCTTGTACACTTTTGTACACCCTTGTATACATTTGTACAAACTTGTACAAACTTGTACACACTTGTACAAACTTGTACACACTTGTACAAACTTGTACACCCTTGTCCACACTTGTACAACCTTGTACACACTTTTACACACTTGTACAACCTTGTACAAACCTGTACACCCTTGTACACACTTGTACAAGCTTGTACACGATTGTACACTCTTGTACACACTTGTGCAACCTTGTACACACTTGTACAACCTTGTACACACTTGTACAACCTTGTACACACTTGATCAAGCTTGTACACACTTGTACAACCTTGTACACACTTGTACACCCTTGTACACACTTGTACAACCTTTTACAAACTTGTACACCCTTGTACACACTTGTACAACCTTGTACACACTTGTACAACCTTGTACAAACCTGTACACCCTTGTACACACTTGTACAAGCTTGTACACGATTGTACACTCTTGTACACACTTGTGCAACCTTGTACACACTTGTACAACCTTGTACACAATTGTACAACCTTGTACACACTTGTTCAAGCTTGTACACACTTGTACAACCTTGTACACACTTGTACACCCTTGTACACACTTGTACAACCTTTTACAAACTTGTACACACTTGTACAAAATTGTACATTCTTGTACATACTTGTACACCCTTGTACACACTTGTACAACCTTGTACAAACCTGTACACCCTTGTACACACTTGTACAAGATTGTACACACTTGTACAAGCTTGTACACACTTGTACACCCTTGTACAAACTTGTGCACCCTTGTACACTTTTGTACACCCTTGTACACATTTGTACAACCTTGTACAAACTTGTACACACTTGTACATTCTTGTACAAACTTGTACTTACTTGTACAACCTTGTACAAACTTGTACACACTTGTACAAACTTTTACATCCTTGTATACATTTGTACACCCTTGTACACACTTGTACAACCTTGTACAAACCTGTACACCCTTGTACACACTTGTACAAGCTTGTACACGATTGTACACCCTTGTACACACTTGTGCACCCTTGTACACACTTGTACACCCTTGTACACACATGTACAACCTTTTACAAACTTGTACACACTTGTACAAACTTGTACATTCTTGTACATACTTGTACACCCTTGTAAACACTTGTACAAAATTGTACAAACCTGTACACCCTTGTACACACTTGTACAAGCTTGTACACACTTGTACAAGCTTGTACACACTTGTACACCCTTGTACAAACTTGTGCACCCTTGTACACTTTTGTACACCCTTGTATACATTTGTACAAACTTGTACAAACTTGTACACACTTGTACAAACTTGTACACCCTTGTACAAACTTGTGCACCCTTGTACACTTTTGTACACCCTTGTACACATTTGTACAACCTTGTACAAACTTGTACACACTTGTACATTCTTGTACAAACTTGTACTTACTTGTACAACCTTGTACAAATTTGTACACACTTGTACAAACTTTTACATCCTTGTATACATTTGTACACCCTTGTACACACTTGTACAACCTTGTACAAACCTGTACACCCTTGTACACACTTGTACAAGCTTGTACACGATTGTACACCCTTGTACACACTTGTGCACCCTTGTACACACTTGTACACCCTTGTACACACATGTACAACCTTTTACAAACTTGTACACACTTGTACAAACTTGTACATTCTTGTACATACTTGTACACCCTTGTAAACACTTGTACAAAATTGTACAAACCTGTACACCCTTGTACACACTTGTACAAGCTTGTACACACTTGTACAAGCTTGTACACACTTGTACACCCTTGTACAAACTTGTGCACCCTTGTACACTTTTGTACACCCTTGTATACATTTGTACAAACTTGTACAAACTTGTACACACTTGTACAAACTTGTACACACTTGTACAAACTTGTACACCCTTGTCCACACTTGTACAACCTTGTACACACTTTTACACACTTGTACAACCTTTTACAAACCTGTACACCCTTGTACACACTTGTACAAGCTTGTACACGATTGTACACTCTTGTACACACTTGTGCAACCTTGTACACACTTGTACAACCTTGTACACACTTGTACAACCTTGTACACACTTGTTCAAGCTTGTACACACTTGTACAACCTTGTACACACTTGTACACCCTTGTACACACTTGTACAACCTTTTACAAACTTGTACACACTTGTACAAAATTGTACATTCTTGTACATACTTGTACACCCTTGTACACACTTGTACAACCTTGTACAAACCTGTACACCCTTGTACACACTTGTACAAGCTTGTACACACTTGTACAAGCTTGTACACACTTGTACAAGCTTGTACACACTTGTACAAGCTTGTACACACTTGTACACCCTTGTACAAACTTGTGCACCCTTGTACACTTTTGTACACCCTTGTACACATTTGTACAACCTTGTACAAACTTGTACACACTTGTACAAACTTGTACACACTTGTACAAACTTGTGTACACTTGTACAACCTTGTACACACTTGTACAACCTTGTACACACTTGTACAACCTCGTACACACTTGTACAACCTTGTACACACTTGTACAACCTTGTACACACTTGTACAACCTTGTACACACTTGTACAACCTTGTACACACTTGTACACCCTTGTACACACTTGTACAAAATTTTACATTCTTGTACATACTTGTACACCCTTGTACACACTTGTACAACCTTGTACAAACCTGTACAGCCTTGTACACACTTGTACAAGCTTGTACACACTTGTACAAGCTTGTACACACTTGTACAAGCTTGTACACACTTGTACACCCTTGTACAAACTTGTGCACCCTTGAACACTTTTGTACACCCTTGTACACATTTGTACAACCTTGTACAAACTTAAACACACTTGTACAAACATGTACACACTTGAACAACCTTGTACACACTTGTACAACCTTGTACACACTTGTACAAGCTTGTACACACTTGTACAACCTTGTACACACTTGTACAACCTTGTACACACTTGTACAAGCTTGTACACACTTGTACAACCTTGTACACACTTGTACAACCTTTTACACAATTGTAAAACCTTGTACACACTTGTACATTCTTGTACAAACTTGTACTTACTTGTACAACCTTGTACAAACTTGTACACACTTGTACAAACTTTTACATCCTTGTATACATTTGTACACCCTTGTACACACTTGTACAACCTTGTACAAACCTGTACACCCTTGTACACACTTGTACAAGCTTGTACACGATTGTACACCCTTGTACACACTTGTGCACCCTTGTACACACTTGTACACCCTTGTACACACATGTACAACCTTTTACAAACTTGTACACACTTGTACAAACTTGTACATTCTTGTACATACTTGTACACCCTTGTAAACACTTGTACAAAATTGTACAAACCTGTACACCCTTGTACACACTTGTACAAGCTTGTACACACTTGTACAAGCTTGTACACATTTGTACACCCTTGTACAAACTTGTGCACCCTTGTACACTTTTGTACACCCTTGTATACATTTGTACAAACTTGTACAAACTTGTACACACTTGTACAAACTTGTACACACTTGTACAAACTTGTACACCCTTGTACACACTTGTACAACCTTGTACACACTTGTACAACCTTGTACAAACCTGTACACCCTTGTACACACTTGTACAAGCTTGTACACGATTGTACACTCTTGTACACACTTGTGCAACCTTGTACACACTTGTACAACCTTGTACACAATTGTACAACCTTGTACACACTTGTTCAAGCTTGTACACACTTGTACAACCTTGTACACACTTGTACACCCTTGTACACACTTGTACAACCTTTTACAAACTTGTACACACTTGTACAAAATTGTACATTCTTGTACACACTTTTACAACCTTGTACACACTTGTACACCCTTGTACACACTTGTACAAAATTTTACATTCTTGTACATACTTGTACACCCTTGTACAAACTTGTACACACTTGTACAAGCTTGTACACACTTGTACAAGCTTGTACACATTTGTACACCCTTGTACAAACTTGTGCACCCTTGTACACTTTTGTACACCCTTGTACACATTTGTACAACCTTGTACAAACTTGTACACACTTGTACAAACTTGTACACACTTGTAAAAACTTGTGTACACTTGTACAACCTTGTACACACTTGTACAACCTTGTACACACTTGTACAACCTTGTACACACTTGTACAACCTCGTACACACTTGTACAACCTTGTACACACTTGTACAACCTTGTACACAATTGTAAAACCTTGTTCACACTTTTACAACCTTGTACACACTTGTACACCCTTGTACACACTTGTACAAAATTTTACATTCTTGTACATACTTGTACACCCTTGTACACACTTGTACAACCTTGTACAAACCTGTATACCCTTGTACACACTTGTACAAGCTTGTACACACTTGTACAAGCTTGTACACACTTGTACAAGCTTGTACACACTTGTACACCCTTGTACAAACTTGTGCACCCTTGAACACTTTTGTACACCCTTGTACACATTTGTACAACCTTGTACAAACTTAAACACACTTGTACAAACATGTACACACTTGAACAACCTTGTACACACTTGTACAAACCTTGTACACACTTGTACAAGCTTGTACACACTTGTACAACCTTGTACACACTTGTACAACCTTGTACACACTTGTACAAGCTTGTACACACTTGTACAACCTTGTACACACTTGTACAACCTTGTACAAACCTGTACACCCTTGTACACACTTGTACAAGCTTGTACACGATTGTACACCCTTGTACACACTTGTGCACCCTTGTACACACTTGTACACCCTTGTACACACTAGTACACACTTGTACAAACTTGTACACACTTGTACAAACTTGTGTACACTTGTACAACCTTGTACACACTTGTACAACCTTGTACACACTTGTACAACCTCGTACACACTTGTACAACCTTGTACACACTTGTACAACCTTGTACACACTTGTACAACCTTGTACACACTTGTACACCCTTGTACACACTTGTACAAAATTTTACATTCTTGTACATACTTGTACACCCTTGTACACACTTGTACAACCTTGTACAAACCTGTACAGCCTTGTACACACTTGTACAAGCTTGTACACACTTGTACAAGCTTGTACACACTTGTACAAGCTTGTACACACTTGTACACCCTTGTAAAAACTTGTGCACCCTTGAACACATTTGTACACCCTTGTACACATTTGTACAACCTTGTACAAACTTAAACACACTTGTACAAACATGTACACACTTGAACAACCTTGTACACACTTGTACAACCTTGTACACACTTGTACAAGCTTGTACACACTTGTACAACCTTGTACACACTTGTACAACCTTGTACACACTTGTACAAGCTTGTACACACTTGTACAACCTTGTACACACTTGTACAACCTTTTACATAATTGTAAAACCTTGTACACACTTGTACATTCTTGTACAAACTTGTACTTACTTGTACAACCTTGTACAAACTTGTACACACTTGTACAAACTTTTACATCCTTGTATACATTTGTACACCCTTGTACACACTTGTACAACCTTGTACAAACCTGTACACCCTTGTACACACTTGTACAAGCTTGTACACGATTGTACACCCTTGTACACACTTGTGCACCCTTGTACACACTTGTACACCCTTGTACACACATGTACAACCTTTTACAAACTTGTACACACTTGTACAAACTTGTACATTCTTGTACATACTTGTACACCCTTGTAAACACTTGTACAAAATTGTACAAACCTGTACACCCTTGTACACACTTGTACAAGCTTGTACACACTTGTACAAGCTTGTACACACTTGTACACCCTTGTACAAACTTGTGCACCCTTGTACACTTTTGTACACCCTTGTATACATTTGTACAAACTTGTACAAACTTGTACACACTTGTACAAACTTGTACACACTTGTACAAACTTGTACACCCTTGTACACACTTGTACAACCTTGTACACACTTGTACAACCTTGTACAAACCTGTACACCCTTGTACACACTTGTACAAGCTTGTACACGATTGTACACTCTTGTACACACTTGTGCAACCTTGTACACACTTGTACAACCTTGTACACAATTGTACAACCTTGTACACACTTGTTCAAGCTTGTACACACTTGTACAACCTTGTACACACTTGTACACCCTTGTACACACTTGTACAACCTTTTACAAACTTGTACACACTTGTACAAAATTGTACATTCTTGTACATACTTGTACACCCTTGTACACACTTGTACAACCTTGTACAAACCTGTACACCCTTGTACACACTTGTACAAGATTGTACACACTTGTACAAGCTTGTACACACTTGTACACCCTTGTACAAACTTGTGCACCCTTGTACACTTTTGTACACCCTTGTACACATTTGTACAACCTTGTACAAACTTGTACACACTTGTACAAACTTGTACACACTTGTACAAACTTGTGTACACTTGTACAACCTTGTACACACTTGTACAACCTTGTACACACTTGTACAACCTTGTACACACTTGTACAACCTCGTACACACTTGTACAACCTTGTACACACTTGTACAACCTTGTACACAATTGTAAAACCTTGTACACACTTTTACAACCTTGTACACACTTGTACACCCTTGTACACACTTGTACAAAATTTTACATTCTTGTACATACTTGTACACCCTTGTACACACTTGTACAACCTTGTACAAACCTGTACACCCTTATACACACTTGTACAAGCTTGTACACACTTGTACAAGCTTGTACACACTTGTACACCCTTGTACAAACTTGTGCACCCTTGAACACTTTTGTACACCCTTGTACACATTTGTACAACCTTGTACAAACTTAAACACACTTGTACAAACATGTACACACTTGAACAACCTTGTACACACTTGTACAAACCTTGTACACACTTGTACAAGCTTGTACACACTTGTACAACCTTGTACACACTTGTACAACCTTGTACACACTTGTACAACCTTGTACACACTTGTACAAGCTTGTACACACTTGTACAACCTTGTACACACTTGTACAACCTTGTACAAACCTGTACACCCTTGTACACACTTGTACAAGCTTGTACACGATTGTACACCCTTGTACACACTTGTGCACCCTTGTACACACTTGTACACCCTTGTACACACTTGTACAACCTTTTACAAACTTGTACACACTTGTACAAACTTGTACATTCTTGTACATACTTGTACACCCTTGTAAACACTTGTACAACCTTGTACAAACCTGTACACCCTTGTACACAATTGTACAAGCTTGTACACACTTGTACAAGCTTGTACACACTTGTACACCCTTGTACAAACTTGTGCACCCTTGTACACTTTTGTACACCCTTGTATACATTTGTACAAAAATGTACAAGTTTGTACAAGTGTGTACAAGTTTGGAAAATATTTTACAAGTGTGTACAAGGTTGTACAAGTGTGTACAAGGTTGTACAAGTGTGTACAAGGTTGTACAAGTGTGTACAAAGGTGTATAAGTGTGTACAAGGTTGTACAAGTGTGTACAAGGTTGTACAAGTGTGTACAAGGTTGTACAAGGTTGTACAATTGTGTACAAGGTTGTACAAGTGTGTACAAGGTTGTACAAGTGTGTACAAGGGTGTACAAGTTTGTACAAGTGTGTACAAGTTTGTACAAGTGTGTACAAGTTTGTACAAGTGTGTACAAGTTTGTACAAGTGTGTACAAGCTTGTACAAGTGTGTACAAGGGTGTACAAGTGTGTACAAGGTTGTACATGTTTTTACAAGGTTGTACAAGTGTGTACAAGGTTGTACAAGTGTGTACAAGGTTGTACAAGTGTGTACAAGGTTGTACAAGTGTGTACAAGGTTGTACAAGTGTGTACAAGGTTGTACAAGTGTGTACAAGGTTGTACAAGTGTGTACAAGGTTGTATAAGTGTGTACAAGGTTGTACAAGTGTGTACAAGGTTGTACAAGTGTGTACAAGGTTGTACAAGTGTGTACAAAGGTTGTACAAGTGTGTACAAGGTTGTACAAGTGTGTACAAGGTTGTACAAGTGTGTACAAGGTTGTACAAGGTTGTACAAGGTTGTACAAGGTTGTACAATTGTGTACAAGGTTGTACAAGTGTGTACAAGGTTGTACAAGTGTGTACAAGGGTGTACAAGTTTGTACAAGTGTGTACAAGTTTGTTCAAGTGTGTACAAGTTTGTTCAAGGGTGTACAAAAGTGTACAATAGTGCACAAGTTTGTACAAGGGTGTACAAGTGTGTACAAGCTTGTACAAGTGTGTACAAGCTTGTACAAGTGTGTACAAGGTTGTACAAGTGTGTACAAGGGTGTACAAGTTTGTACAAGTGTGTACAAGTTTGTACAAGTGTGTACAAGTTTGTACAAGGTTGTACAAATGTATACAAGGGTGTACAAAAGTGTACAACGGTGCACAAGTTTGTACAAGGGTGTACAAGTGTGTACAAGCTTGTACAAGTGTGTACAAGCTTGTACAAGTGTGTACAAGCTTGTACAAGTGTGTACAAGCTTGTACAAGTGTGTACAAGCTTGTACAAGTGTGTACAAGCTTGTACAAGTGTGTACAAGCTTGTACAAGTGTGTACAAGGGTGTACAGGTTTGTACAAGGTTGTACAAGTGTTTACAAGGGTGTACAAGTATGTACAAGAATGTACAAGTTTGTACAAGTGTTAACAAGTTTGTAAAAGGTTGTACAAGTGTGTACAAGGGTGTACAAGTGTGTACAAGGTTGCACAAGTGTGTACAAGGGTGTACAATCGTGTACAAGCTTGTACAAGTGTGTACAAGGGTGTACAGGTTTGTACAAGGTTGTACAAGTGTGTACAAGGTTGTACAAGTGTGTACAAGGGTGTACAAGTTTGTACAAGTGTGTACAAGTTTGTACAAGTGTGTGCAAGTTTGTACAAGGTTGTACAAATGTATACAAGGGTGTACAAAAGTGTACAAGGTTGTACAAGTGTTTACAAGGGTGTACAAGTATGTACAAGAATGTACAAGTTTGTACAAGTGTGTACAAGTTTGTAAAAGGTTGTACAAGTGTGTACAAGAGTGTACAAGTGTATACAAGGGTGCACAATTGTGTACAAGGGTGTACAATCGTGTACAAGCTTGTACAAGTGTGTACAAGGTTGTACAGGTTTGTACAAGGTTGTACAAGTGTGTACAAGGGTGTACAAATGTGTACAAGGATGTAAAAGTTTGTACAAGTGTGTACAAGTTTGTACAAGGTTGTACAAGTAAGTACAAGTTTGTACAAGAATGTACAAGTGTGTACAAGGTTTTACAATTGTGTAAAAGGTTGTACAAGTGTGTACAAGGTTGTACAAGTGTGTACAAGCTTGTACAAGTGTGTACAAGGTTGTACAAGTGTGTACAAGGTTGTACAAGTGTGTACAAGGTTGTACAAGTGTGTACAAGGTTGTACAAGTGTGTACAAGGTTGTACAAGTGTGTACAAGGTTGTACAAGTGTGTACAAGGTTGTACAAGTGTGTTCAAGGTTGTACAAGTGTGTACAAGGTTGTACAAGTGTGTACAAGGTTGTACAAGTGTGTACAAGGGTGCACAAGTGTGTACAAGGGTGTACAATCGTGTACAAGCTTGTACAAGTTTTTACAAGGTTGTACAAGTGTGTACAAGCTTGTACAAGTGTGTACAAGGTTGTACAAGTGTGTACAAGGTTGTACAAGTGTGTACATGGTTGTACAAGGTTGTACAATTGTGTACAAGGTTGTACAAGTGTGTACAAGGTTGTACAAGTGTGTACAAGTTTGTACAAGTGTGTACAAGTTTGTACAAGGTTGTACAAATTAATACAAGGGTGTACAAAATCGTACAAGGGTGCACAAGTTTGTACAAGGGTGTACAAGTGTGTACAAGCTTGTACAAGTGTGTACAAGCTTGTACAAGTGTGTACAAGGGTGTACAGGTTTGTACAAGGTTGTACAAGTGTTTACAAGGGTGTACAAAAGAATGTACAAGTTTGTACAAGTGTGTACAAGTTTGTAAAAGGTTGTACAAGTGTGTACAAGGGTGTACAAGTGTGTACAATGGTGCACAAGTGTGTACAAGGGTGTACAATCGTGTAAAAGCTTGTACAAGTGTGTACAAGGGTGTACAGGTTTGTACAAGGTTGTACAAGTGTGTACAAGGGTGTACAAATGTGTACAAGGCTGTAAAAGTTTGTACAAGTGTGTACAAGTTTGTACAAGGTTGTACAAGTAAGTACAAGTTTGTACAAGAATGTACAAGTGTGTACAAGGTTTTACAATTGTGTAAAAGGTTGTACAAGTGTGTACAAGGTTGAACAAGTGTGTACAAGGTTGTACAAGTGTGTACAAGGTTGTACAAGTGTGTACAAGCTTGTACAAGTGTGTACAAGGTTGTACAAGTGTGTACAAGCTTGTACAAGTGTGTACAAGCTTGTACAAGGGTTTACAGGTTTGTACAAGGTTGAACAAGTGTGTACAAGGGTGTACAAAAGTGTACAAGGGTGCACAAGTTTGTACAAGGGTGTACAAGTGTGTACAAGCTTGTACAAGTGTGTACAAGCTTGTACAAGGGTTTACAGGTTTGTACAAGGTTGTACAAGTGTGTACAAGGTTGTACAAGTATGTACAAGAATGTACAAGTTTGTACAAGTGTGTACAAGTTTGTAAAAGGTTGTACAAGTGTGTACAAGGGTGTACAAATGTGTACAAGGATGTAAAAGTGTGTACAAGTTTGTACAAGGTTGTACAAGTGTGTACAAGTTTGTACAAGGTTGTACAAATTTGTACAAGTGTGTACAAGGTTGTACAAGTGTGTACAAGGGTGTACAAGTTTGTACAAGTGTGTACAAGTTTGTACAAGGTTGTACACGTGTGTACAAGGTTTTACAATTGTGTACAAGGTTGTACAAATGTGTACAAGGTTGTACAAGTGTGTACAAGGTTGTACAAGTGTGTACAAGGTTGTACAAGTGTGTACAAGGTTGTACAAGTGTACACAAGTTTGTACAAGTGTGTACAAGTTTGTACAAGTGTGTACAAGTTTGTACAAGTTTGTACAAATGTGTACAAGTGTGTACAAGCTTGAACAAGTGTGTACAAGGTTGTACAAGTGTGTACAAGGTTGTACAAGTGTGTACAAGGTTGCACAAGTGTGTACAAGAGTGTACAATCGTGTACAAGCTTGTACAAGTGTGTACAAGGGTGTACAGGTTTGTACAAGGTTGTACAAGTGTGTACAAGGTTGTACAAGTGTGTACAAGGTTGTACAAGTGTGTACAAGGGTGTACAAGTTTGTACAAGTGTGTACAAGTTTGTACAAGTGTGTACAAGTTTGTACAATTTTGTACAAATGTATACAAGGGTGTACAAAAGTGTACAAGGGTGCACAAGTTTGTACAAGGGTGTACAAGTGTGTACAAGCTTGTACAAGTGTGTACAAGCTTGTACAAGTGTGTACAAGGGTGTACAGGTTTGTACAAGGTTGTACAAGTGTTTACAAGGGTGTACAAGTATGTACAAGAATGTACAAGTTTGTACAAGTGTGTACAAGTTTGTAAAAGGTTGTACAAGTGTGTACAAGGGTGTACAAGTGTGTACAAGGGTGCACAAGTGTGTACAAGGGTGTACAATCGTGTACAAGCTTGTACAATTGTGTACAAGGGTGTACAGGTTTGTACAAGGTTGTACAAGTGTGTACAAGGTTGTACAAGTGTGTACAAGGTTGTACAAGTGTGTACAAGCTTGTACAAGTGTTTACAAGGTTGTACAAGTGTGTACAAGGTTGTACAAGTGTGTACAAGCTTGTACAAGTGTGTACAAGGTTTGTACAAGTGTGTACAAGGTTGTTCAAGTGTGTACATGTTTGTACAAGTGTGTTTAAGTTTGTACAAGGTTGTACAAATGTGTACAAGGGTGTACAAAAGTGTTCAAGGGTGCACAAGTTTGTACAAGGGTGTACAAGTGTGTACAAGCTTGTACAAGTGGGTACAAGCTTGTACAAGTGTGTACAAGCTTGTACAAGTGTGTACAAGGGTGTACAGGTTTGTACAAGGTTGTACAAGTGTGTACAAGGGTGTACAAGTATGTACAAGAATGTAAAATTTTGTACAAGTGTGTACAAGGGTGTACAAGTGTGTACAAGGTTGTAAAAGTGTGTACAAGGTTTTACAATTGTGTACAAGGTTGTACAAGTGTGTACATGGTTGTACAAGTGTGTACGAGGTTGTACAAGTGTGTACAAGGTTGTACAAGTGTGTACAAGGTTGTACAAGTGTGTACAAGGTTGTACAAGTGTACACAAGTTTGTACAAGTGTGTACAAGTTTGTACAAGTGTGTACAAGTTTGTACAATGTTGTACAAATGTGTACAAGGGTGTACAAAAGTGTACAAGGGTGCACAAGTTTGTACAAAGGTGTACAAGTGTGTACAAGGTTGTACAAGTGTGTACAAGCTTGTACAAGTGTGTACATAGTTGTACAAGGTTGTACAATTGTGTACAAGGTTGTACAAGTGTGTACAAGGTTGTACAAGTGTGTACAAGGGTGTACAAGTTTGTACAAGTGTGTACAAGTTCGTACAAGTGTGTACAAGTTTGTACAAAAGTGTACAAGGGTGCACAAGTTTGTACAAGGGTGTACAAGTGTGTACAAGCTTGTACAAGTGTGTACAAGCTTGTACAAGTTTGTACAAGTGTGTACAAGTTTGTAAAAGGTTGTACAAGTGTGTACAAGGGTGTACAAGTGTGTACAATGGTGCACAAGTGTGTACAAGGGTGTACAATCGTGTACAAGCTTGTACAAGTGTGTACAAGGGTGTACAGGTTTGTACAAGGTTGTACAAGTGTGTACAAGGGTGTACAAATGTGTACAAGGCTGTAAAAGTTTGTACAAGTGTGTACAAGTTTGTACAAGGTTGTACAAGTAAGTACAAGTTTGTACAAGAATGTACAAGTGTGTACAAGGTTTTACAATTGTGTAAAAGGTTGTACAAGTGTGTACAAGGTTGTACAAGTGTGTACAAGGTTGTACAAGTGTGTACAAGCTTGTACAAGTGTGTACAAGGTTGTACAAGTGTGTACAAGGTTGTACAAGTGTGTACAAGGTTGTACAAGTGTGTACAAGGTTGTACAAGTGTGTACAAGTTTGTACAAGTGTGTACAAGTTTGTACAAGGTTGTACAAATGTGTACAAGGGTGTACAAAAGTGTACAAGGGTGCACAAGTTTGTACAAGGGTGTACAAGTGTGTACAAGCTTGTACAAGTGTGTACAAGCTTGTACAAGGGTTTACAGGTTTGTACAAGGTTGAACAAGTGTGTACAAGGGTGTACAAAAGTGTGCAAGGGTGCACAAGTTTGTACAAGGGTGTACAAGTGTGTACAAGCTTGTACAAGTGTGTACAAGCTTGTACAAGGGTTTACAGGTTTGTACAAGGTTGTACAAGTGTGTACAAGGTTGTACAAGTATGTACAAGAATGTACAAGTTTGTACAAGTGTGTACAAGTTTGTAAAAGGTTGTACAAGTGTGTACAAGGGTGTACAAATGTGTACAAGGATGTAAAAGTGTGTACAAGTGTGTACAAGTTTGTACAAGGTTGTACAAGTGTGTACAAGTTTGTACAAGGTTGTACAAATTTGTACAAGTGTGTACAAGGTTGTACAAGTGTGTACAAGGGTGTACAAGTTTGTACAAGTGTGTACAAGTTTGTACAAGGTTGTACACGTGTGTACAAGGTTTTACAATTGTGTACAAGGTTGTACAAATGTGTACAAGGTTGTACAAGTGTGTACAAGGTTGTACAAGTGTGTACAAGGTTGTACAAGTGTGTACAAGGTTGTACAAGTGTACACAAGTTTGTACAAGTGTGTACAAGTTTGTACAAGTGTGTACAAGTTTGTACAAGTTTGTACAAATGTGTACAAGGGTGTACAAAAGTGTACAAGGGTGCACAAGTTTGTACAAGGGTGTACAAGTGTGTACAAGGGTGTACAAGTATGTATAAGAATGTACAATTTTGTACAAGTGTGTACAAGTTTGTAAAAGGTTGTACAAGTGTGTACAAGGGTGTACAAGTGTGTACAAGGCTGTACAAGTGTGTACAAGCTTGAACAAGTGTGTACAAGGTTGTACAAGTGTGTACAAGGTTGCACAAGTGTGTACAAGAGTGTACAATCGTGTACAAGCTTGTACAAGTGTGTACAAGGGTGTACAGGTTTGTACAAGGTTGTACAAGTGTGTACAAGGTTGTACAAGTGTGTACAAGGTTGTACAAGTGTGTACAAGGGTGTACAAGTTTGTACAAGTGTGTACAAGTTTGTACAAGTGTGTACAAGTTTGTACAATTTTGTACAAATGTATACAAGGGTGTACAAAAGTGTACAAAAGTGCACAAGTTTGTACAAGGGTGTACAAGTGTGTACAAGCTTGTACAAGTGTGTACAAGCTTGTACAAGTGTGTACAAGGGTGTACAGGTTTGTACAAGGTTGTACAAGTGTTTACAAGGGTGTACAAGTATGTACAAGAATGTACAAGTTTGTACAAGTGTGTACAAGTTTGTAAAAGGTTGTACAAGTGTGTACAAGGGTGTACAAGTGTGTACAAGGGTGCACAAGTGTGTACAAGGGTGTACAAGATTGTACAAGCTTGTACAAGTGTGTACAAGGGTGTACAGGTTTGTACAAGGTTGTACAAGTGTGTACAAGGTTGTACAAGTGTGTACAAGGTTGTACAAGTGTGTACAAGCTTGTACAAGTGTGTACAAGGTTGTACAAGTGTGTACAAGGTTGTACAAGTGTGTACAAGCTTGTACAAGTGTGTACAAGGTTTGTACAAGTGTGTACAAGGTTGTTCAAGTGTGTACATGTTTGTACAAGTGTGTTTAAGTTTGTACAAGGTTGTACAAATGTGTACAAGGGTGTACAAAAGTGTTCAAGGGTGCACAAGTTTGTACAAGGGTGTACAAGTGTGTACAAGCTTGTACAAGTGTGTACAAGCTTGTACAAGTGTGTACAAGCTTGTACAAGTGTGTACAAGGGTGTACAGGTTTGTACAAGGTTGTACAAGTGTGTACAAGGGTGTACAAGTATGTACAAGAATGTAAAATTTTGTACAAGTGTGTACAAGGGTGTACAAGTGTGTACAAGGTTGTAAAAGTGTGTACAAGGTTTTACAATTGTGTACAAGGTTGTACAAGTGTGTACAAGGTTGTACAAGTGTGTACGAGGTTGTACAAGTGTGTACAAGGTTGTACAAGTGTGTACAAGGTTGTACAAGTGTGTACAAGGTTGTACAAGTGTACACAAGTTTGTACAAGTGTGTACAAGTTTGTACAAGTGTGTACAAGTTTGTACAATGTTGTACAAATGTGTACAAGGGTGTACAAAAGTGTACAAGGGTGCACAAGTTTGTACAAGGGTGTACAAGTGTGTACAAGCTTGGACAAGTGTGTACAAGCTTGTACAAGTGTTTACAAGGGTGTACAGGTTTGTACAAGGTTGTACAAGTGTGTACAAGGGTGTACAAGTATGTACAAGAATGTACAATTTTGTACAAGTGTGTACAAGTTTGTAAAAGGTTGTACAAGTGTGTACAAGGGTGTACAAGTGTGTACAAGGTTGTACAAGTGTGTACAAGCTTGTACAAAAGTGTACAAGGGTGCACAAGTTTGTACAAGGGTGTACAAGTGTGTACAAGCTTGTACAAGTGTGTACAAGCTTGTACAAGTGTGTACAAGGGTGTACAGGTTTGTACAAGGTTGTACAAGTGTTTACAAGGGTGTACAAAAGAATGTACAAGTTTGTACAAGTGTGTACAAGTTTGTAAAAGGTTGTACAAGTGTGTACAAGGGTGTACAAGTGTGTACAATGGTGCACAAGTGTGTACAAGGTTGTACAAGTGTGTACAAGGTTGTACAAGTGTGTACAAGGTTGCACAAGTGTGTACAAGAGTGTACAATCGTGTACAAGCTTGTACAAGTGTGTACAAGGGTGTACAGGTTTGTACAAGGTTGTACAAGTGTGTACAAGGTTGTACAAGTGTGTACAAGGGTGTACAAGTTTGTACAAGTGTGTACAAATTTGTACAAGTGTGTACAAGTTTGTACAAGTTTGTACAAATGTATACAAGGGTGTACAAAAGTGTACAAGGGTGCACAAGTTTGTACAAGGGTGTACATGTGTGTACAAGGTTTCACAAGTGTGTACAAGAGTGTACAATCGTGTACAAGCTTGTACAAGTGTGTACAAGGGTGTACAGGTTTGTACAAGGTTGTACAAGTGTGTACAAGGGTGTACAGGTTTGTACAATTTTGTACAAGTGTTTGCAAGGGTGTACAAGTATGTACAAGAATGTACAAGTTTGTACAAGTGTGTACAAGTTTGTAAAAGGTTGTACATGTGTGTACAAGGGTGTACAAGTGTGTACAAGGTTGTACAAGTGTGTACTAGGTTGTACAAGGTTGTACAATTGTGTACATGGTTGTACAAGTGTGTACAAGGTTGTACAAGTGTGTACAAGGTTGTACAAGTGTGTACAAGGGTGTACAAGTTTGTACAAGTGTGTACAAGTTTGTACAAGTGTGTACAAGTTTGTACAAGGTTGTACAAATGTATACAAGGGTGTACAAAAGTGTACAACGGTGCACAAGTTTGTACAAGGGTGTACAAGTGTGTACAAGCTTGTACAAGTGTGTACAAGCTTGTACAAGTGTGTACAAGCTTGTACAAGTGTGTACAAGGGTGTACAGGTTTGTACAAGGTTGTACAAGTGTTTACAAGGGTGTACAAGTATGTACAAGAATGTACAAGTTTGTACAAGTGTGTACAAGTTTGTAAAAGGTTGTACAAGTGTGTACAAGGGTGTACAAGTGTGTACAAGGGTGCACAAGTGTGTACAAGGGTGTACAATCGTGTACAAGCTTGTACAAGTGTGTACAAGGGTGTACAGGTTTGTACAAGGTTGTACAAGTGTGTACAAGGTTGTACAAGTGTGTACAAGGGTGTACAAGTTTGTACAAGTGTGTACAAGTTTGTACAAGTGTGTACAAGTTTGTACAAGGTTGTACAAATGTATACAAGGGTGTACAAAAGTGTACAAGATTGTACAAGTGTTTACAAGGGTGTACAAGTATGTACAAGAATGTACAAGTTTGTACAAGTGTGTACAAGTTTGTAAAAGGTTGTACAAGTGTGTACAAGAGTGTACAAGTGTATACAAGGGTGCACAAGTGTGTACAAGGGTGTACAATCGTGTACAAGCTTGTACAAGTGTGTACAAGGTTGTACAGGTTTGTACAAGGTTGTACAAGTGTGTACAAGGGTGTACAAATGTGTACAAGGATGTAAAAGTTTGTACAAGTGTGTACAAGTTTGTACAAGGTTGTACAAGTAAGTACAAGTTTGTACAAGAATGTACAAGTGTGTACAAGGTTTTACAATTGTGTAAAAGGTTTTACAAGTGTGTACAAGGTTGTACAAGTGTGTACAAGCTTGTACAAGTGTGTACAAGGTTGTACAAGTGTGTACAAGGTTGTACAAGTGTGTACAAGGTTGTACAAGTGTGTACAAGGTTGTACAAGTGTGTACAAGGTTGTACAAGTGTGTACAAGGTTGTACAAGTGTGTACAAGGTTGTACAA
The DNA here is from genome assembly GCF_028750875.1 of Macrosteles quadrilineatus. Classification (NCBI taxonomy): domain Eukaryota; kingdom Metazoa; phylum Arthropoda; class Insecta; order Hemiptera; family Cicadellidae; genus Macrosteles; species Macrosteles quadrilineatus. Next base: position 141,187 of record NW_026542813.1, read on the forward strand.
GTGTGTACAAGGTTGTACAAGTGTGTACAAGGGTGCACAAGTGTGTACAAGGGTGTACAATCGTGTACAAGCTTGTACAAGTTTTTACAAGGTTGTACAAGTGTGTACAAGCTTGTACAAGTGTGTACAAGGTTGTACAAGTGTGTACAAGGTTGTACAAGTGTGTACAAGGTTGTACAAGTGTGTACAAGGTTGTACAAGTGTGTACAAGGTTGTATAAGTGTGTACAAAGGTGTACAAGTGTGTACAAGGTTGTACAAGTGTGTACAAGGTTGTACAAGTGTGTACATGGTTGTACAAGGTTGTACAATTGTGTACAAGGTTGTACAAGTGTGTACAAGGTTGTACAAGTGTGTACAAGTGTGTACAAGTTTGTACAAGGTTGTACAAATTAATACAAGGGTGTACAAAAGTGTACAAGGGTGCACAAGTTTGTACAAGGGTGTACAAGTGTGTACAAGCTTGTACAAGTGTGTACAAGCTTGTACAAGTGTGTACAAGGGTGTACAGGTTTGTACAAGGTTGTACAAGTGTTTACAAGGGTGTACAAAAGAATGTACAAGTTTGTACAAGTGTGTACAAGTTTGTAAAAGGTTGTACAAGTGTGTACAAGGGTGTACAAGTGTGTACAATGGTGCACAAGTGTGTACAAGGGTGTACAATCGTGTACAAGCTTGTACAAGTGTGTACAAGGGTGTACAGGTTTGTACAAGGTTGTACAAGTGTGTACAAGGGTGTACAAATGTGTACAAGGCTGTAAAAGTTTGTACAAGTGTGTACAAGTTTGTACAAGGTTGTACAAGTAAGTACAAGTTTGTACAAGAATGTACAAGTGTGTACAAGGTTTTACAATTGTGTAAAAGGTTGTACAAGTGTGTACAAGGTTGTACAAGTGTGTACAAGGTTGTACAAGTGTGTACAAGCTTGTACAAGTGTGTACAAGGTTGTACAAGTGTGTACAAGCTTGTACAAGTGTGTACAAGGTTGTACAAGTGTGTACAAGGTTGTACAAGTGTGTACAAGGTTGTACAAGTGTGTACAAGGTTGTACAAGTGTGTACAAGTTTGTACAAGTGTGTACAAGTTTGTACAAGGTTGTACAAATGTGTACAAGGGTGTACAAAAGTGTACAAGGGTGCACAAGTTTGTACAAGGGTGTACAAGTGTGTACAAGCTTGTACAAGTGTGTACAAGCTTGTACAAGGGTTTACAGGTTTGTACAAGGTTGTACAAGTGTGTACAAGGTTGTACAAGTGTGTACAAGGGTGTACAAGTTTGTACAAGGTTGTACAAGTGTGTACAAGGTTGTACAAGTGTGTACAAGGTTGTACAAGTGTGTACAAGGGTGTACAAGTTTGTACAAGTGTGTACAAGTTTGTACAAGTGTGTACAAGTTTGTACAATTTTGTACAAATGTATACAAGGGTGTACAAAAGTGTACAAAAGTGCACAAGTTTGTACAAGGGTGTACAAGTGTGTACAAGCTTGTACAAGTGTGTACAAGCTTGTACAAGTGTGTACAAGGGTGTACAGGTTTGTACAAGGTTGTACAAGTGTTTACAAGGGTGTACAAGTATGTACAAGAATGTACAAGTTTGTACAAGTGTGTACAAGTTTGTAAAAGGTTGTACAAGTGTGTACAAGGGTGTACAAGTGTGTACAAGGGTGCACAAGTGTGTACAAGGGTGTACAATCTTGTACAAGCTTGTACAAGTGTGTACAAGGGTGTACAGGTTTGTACAAGGTTGTACAAGTGTGTACAAGGTTGTACAAGTGTGTACAAGGTTGTACAAGTGTGTACAAGCTTGTACAAGTGTGTACAAGGTTGTACAAGTGTGTACAAGGTTGTACAAGTGTGTACAAGCTTGTACAAGTGTGTACAAGGTTTGTACAAGTGTGTACAAGGTTGTTCAAGTGTGTATATGTTTGTACAAGTGTGTTTAAGTTTGTACAAGGTTGTACAAATGTGTACAAGGGTGTACAAAAGTGTTCAAGGGTGCACAAGTTTGTACAAGGGTGTACAAGTGTGTACAAGCTTGTACAAGTGTGTACAAGCTTGTACAAGTGTGTACAAGGGTGTACAGGTTTGTACAAGGTTGTACAAGTGTGTACAAGGGTGTACAAGTATGTACAAGAATGTAAAATTTTGTACAAGTGTGTACAAGGGTGTACAAGTGTGTACAAGGTTGTAAAAGTGTGTACAAGGTTTTACAATTGTGTACAAGGTTGTACAAGTGTGTACAAGGTTGTACAAGTGTGTACGAGGTTGTACAAGTGTGTACAAGGTTGTACAAGTGTGTACAAGGTTGTACAAGTGTGTACAAGGTTGTACAAGTGTACACAAGTTTGTACAAGTGTGTACAAGTTTGTACAAGTGTGTACAAGTTTGTACAATGTTGTACAAATGTGTACAAGGGTGTACAAAAGTGTACAAGGGTGCACAAGTTTGTACAAGGGTGTACAAGTGTGTACAAGCTTGTACAAGTGTGTACAAGGTTGTATAAGTGTGTACAAAGGTGTACAAGTGTGTACAAGGTTGTACAAGTGTGTACAAGGTTGTACAAGTGTGTACAAGGTTGTACAAGTGTGTACAAGGTTGTATAAGTGTGTACAAAGGTGTACAAGTGTGTACAAGGTTGTACAAGTGTGTACAAGGTTGTACAAGTGTGTACAAGGTTGTACAAGTGTGTACATGGTTGTACAAGGTTGTACAATTGTGTACAAGGTTGTACAAGTGTGTACAAGGTTGTACAAGTGTGTACAAGTTTGTACAAGTGTGTACAAGTTTGTACAAGGTTGTACAAATTAATACAAGGGTGTACAAAATCGTACAAGGGTGCACAAGTTTGTACAAGGGTGTACAAGTGTGTACAAGCTTGTACAAGTGTGTACAAGCTTGTACAAGTGTGTACAAGGGTGTACAGGTTTGTACAAGGTTGTACAAGTGTTTACAAGGGTGTACAAAAGAATGTACAAGTTTGTACAAGTGTGTACAAGTTTGTAAAAGGTTGTACAAGTGTGTACAAGGGTGTACAAGTGTGTACAATGGTGCACAAGTGTGTACAAGGGTGTACAATCGTGTACAAGCTTGTACAAGTGTGTACAAGGGTGTACAGGTTTGTACAAGGTTGTACAAGTGTGTACAAGGGTGTACAAATGTGTACAAGGCTGTAAAAGTTTGTACAAGTGTGTACAAGTTTGTACAAGGTTGTACAAGTAAGTACAAGTTTGTACAAGAATGTACAAGTGTGTACAAGGTTTTACAATTGTGTAAAAGGTTGTACAAGTGTGTACAAGGTTGTACAAGTGTGTACAAGGTTGTACAAGTGTGTACAAGGTTGTACAAGTGTGTACAAGCTTGTACAAGTGTGTACAAGGTTGTACAAGTGTGTACAAGGTTGTACAAGTGTGTACAAGGTTGTACAAGTGTGTACAAGTTTGTACAAGTGTGTACAAGTTGGTACAAGGTTGTACAAATGTGTACAAGGGTGTACAAAAGTGTACAAGGGTGCACAAGTTTGTACAAGGGTGTACAAGTGTGTACAAGCTTGTACAAGTGTGTACAAGCTTGTACAAGGGTTTACAGGTTTGTACAAGGTTGAACAAGTGTGTACAAGGGTGTACAAAAGTGTACAAGGGTGCACAAGTTTGTACAAGGGTGTACAAGTGTGTACAAGCTTGTACAAGTGTGTACAAGCTTGTACAAGGGTTTACAGGTTTGTACAAGGTTGTACAAGTGTGTACAAGGTTGTACAAGTATGTACAAGAATGTACAAGTTTGTACAAGTGTGTACAAGTTTGTAAAAGGTTGTACAAGTGTGTACAAGGGTGTACAAATGTGTACAAGGATGTAAAAGTGTGTACAAGTTTGTACAAGGTTGTACAAGTGTGTACAAGTTTGTACAAGGTTGTACAAATTTGTACAAGTGTGTACAAGGTTGTACACGTGTGTACAAGGTTTTACAATTGTGTACAAGGTTGTACAAATGTGTACAAGGTTGTACAAGTGTGTACAAGGTTGTACAAGTGTGTACAAGGTTGTACAAGTGTGTACAAGGTTGTACAAGTGTACACAAGTTTGTACATGTGTGTACAAGTTTGTACAAGTGTGTACAAGTTTGTACAAGTTTGTACAAATGTGTACAAGTGTGTACAAGCTTGAACAAGTGTGTACAAGGTTGTACAAGTGTGTACAAGGTTGTACAAGTGTGTACAAGGTTGCACAAGTGTGTACAAGAGTGTACAATCGTGTACAAGCTTGTACAAGTGTGTACAAGGGTGTACAGGTTTGTACAAGGTTGTACAAGTGTGTACAAGGTTGTACAAGTGTGTACAAGGTTGTACAAGTGTGTACAAGGGTGTACAAGTTTGTACAAGTGTGTACAAGTTTGTACAAGTGTGTACAAGTTTGTACAATTTTGTACAAATGTATACAAGGGTGTACAAAAGTGTACAAGGGTGCACAAGTTTGTACAAGGGTGTACAAGTGTGTACAAGCTTGTACAAGTGTGTACAAGCTTGTACAAGTGTGTACAAGGGTGTACAGGTTTGTACAAGGTTGTACAAGTGTTTACAAGGGTGTACAAGTATGTACAAGAATGTACAAGTTTGTACAAGTGTGTACAAGTTTGTAAAAGGTTGTACAAGTGTGTACAAGGGTGTACAAGTGTGTACAAGGGTGCACAAGTGTGTACAAGGGTGTACAATCGTGTACAAGCTTGTACAAGTGTGTACAAGGGTGTACAGGTTTGTACAAGGTTGTACAAGTGTGTACAAGGTTGTACAAGTGTGTACAAGGTTGTACAAGTGTGTACAAGCTTGTACAAGTGTTTACAAGGTTGTACAAGTGTGTACAAGGTTGTACAAGTGTGTACAAGCTTGTACAAGTGTGTACAAGGTTTGTACAAGTGTGTACAAGGTTGTTCAAGTGTGTACATGTTTGTACAAGTGTGTTTAAGTTTGTACAAGGTTGTACAAATGTGTACAAGGGTGTACAAAAGTGTTCAAGGGTGCACAAGTTTGTACAAGGGTGTACAAGTGTGTACAAGCTTGTACAAGTGGGTACAAGCTTGTACAAGTGTGTACAAGCTTGTACAAGTGTGTACAAGGGTGTACAGGTTTGTACAAGGTTGTACAAGTGTGTACAAGGGTGTACAAGTATGTACAAGAATGTAAAATTTTGTACAAGTGTGTACAAGGGTGTACAAGTGTGTACAAGGTTGTAAAAGTGTGTACAAGGTTTTACAATTGTGTACAAGGTTGTACAAGTGTGTACATGGTTGTACAAGTGTGTACGAGGTTGTACAAGTGTGTACAAGGTTGTACAAGTGTGTACAAGGTTGTACAAGTGTGTACAAGGTTGTACAAGTGTACACAAGTTTGTACAAGTGTGTACAAGTTTGTACAAGTGTGTACAAGTTTGTACAATGTTGTACAAATGTGTACAAGGGTGTACAAAAGTGTACAAGGGTGCACAAGTTTGTACAAAGGTGTACAAGTGTGTACAAGGTTGTACAAGTGTGTACAAGCTTGTACAAGTGTGTACATAGTTGTACAAGGTTGTACAATTGTGTACAAGGTTGTACAAGTGTGTACAAGGTTGTACAAGTGTGTACAAGGGTGTACAAGTTTGTACAAGTGTGTACAAGTTTGTACAAGTGTGTACAAGTTTGTACAAAAGTGTACAAGGGTGCACAAGTTTGTACAAGGGTGTACAAGTGTGTACAAGCTTGTACAAGTGTGTACAAGCTTGTACAAGTGTGTACAAGGGTGTACAGGTTTGTACAAGGTTGTACAAGTGTTTACAAGGGTGTACAAAAGAATGTACAAGTTTGTACAAGTGTGTACAAGTTTGTAAAAGGTTGTACAAGTGTGTACAAGGGTGTACAAGTGTGTACAATGGTGCACAAGTGTGTACAAGGGTGTACAATCGTGTACAAGCTTGTACAAGTGTGTACAAGGGTGTACAGGTTTGTACAAGGTTGTACAAGTGTGTACAAGGGTGTACAAATGTGTACAAGGCTGTAAAAGTTTGTACAAGTGTGTACAAGTTTGTACAAGGTTGTACAAGTAAGTACAAGTTTGTACAAGAATGTACAAGTGTGTACAAGGTTTTACAATTGTGTAAAAGGTTGTACAAGTGTGTACAAGGTTGTACAAGTGTGTACAAGGTTGTACAAGTGTGTACAAGCTTGTACAAGTGTGTACAAGGTTGTACAAGTGTGTACAAGGTTGTACAAGTGTGTACAAGGTTGTACAAGTGTGTACAAGGTTGTACAAGTGTGTACAAGTTTGTACAAGTGTGTACAAGTTTGTACAAGGTTGTACAAATGTGTACAAGGGTGTACAAAAGTGTACAAGGGTGCACAAGTTTGTACAAGGGTGTACAAGTGTGTACAAGCTTGTACAAGTGTGTACAAGCTTGTACAAGGGTTTACAGGTTTGTACAAGGTTGAACAAGTGTGTACAAGGGTGTACAAAAGTGTGCAAGGGTGCACAAGTTTGTACAAGGGTGTACAAGTGTGTACAAGCTTGTACAAGTGTGTACAAGCTTGTACAAGGGTTTACAGGTTTGTACAAGGTTGTACAAGTGTGTACAAGGTTGTACAAGTATGTACAAGAATGTACAAGTTTGTACAAGTGTGTACAAGTTTGTAAAAGGTTGTACAAGTGTGTACAAGGGTGTACAAATGTGTACAAGGATGTAAAAGTGTGTACAAGTGTGTACAAGTTTGTACAAGGTTGTACAAGTGTGTACAAGTTTGTACAAGGTTGTACAAATTTGTACAAGTGTGTACAAGGTTGTACAAGTGTGTACAAGGGTGTACAAGTTTGTACAAGTGTGTACAAGTTTGTACAAGGTTGTACACGTGTGTACAAGGTTTTACAATTGTGTACAAGGTTGTACAAATGTGTACAAGGTTGTACAAGTGTGTACAAGGTTGTACAAGTGTGTACAAGGTTGTACAAGTGTGTACAAGGTTGTACAAGTGTACACAAGTTTGTACAAGTGTGTACAAGTTTGTACAAGTGTGTACAAGTTTGTACAAGTTTGTACAAATGTGTACAAGGGTGTACAAAAGTGTACAAGGGTGCACAAGTTTGTACAAGGGTGTACAAGTGTGTACAAGGGTGTACAAGTATGTATAAGAATGTACAATTTTGTACAAGTGTGTACAAGTTTGTAAAAGGTTGTACAAGTGTGTACAAGGGTGTACAAGTGTGTAAAAGGTTGTACAAGTGTGTACAAGCTTGAACAAGTGTGTACAAGGTTGTACAAGTGTGTACAAGGTTGTACAAGTGTGTACAAGGTTGCACAAGTGTGTACAAGAGTGTACAATCGTGTACAAGCTTGTACAAGTGTGTACAAGGGTGTACAGGTTTGTACAAGGTTGTACAAGTGTGTACAAGGTTGTACAAGTGTGTACAAGGTTGTACAAGTGTGTACAAGGGTGTACAAGTTTGTACAAGTGTGTACAAGTTTGTACAAGTGTGTACAAGTTTGTACAATTTTGTACAAATGTATACAAGGGTGTACAAAAGTGTACAAAAGTGCACAAGTTTGTACAAGGGTGTACAAGTGTGTACAAGCTTGTACAAGTGTGTACAAGCTTGTACAAGTGTGTACAAGGGTGTACAGGTTTGTACAAGGTTGTACAAGTGTTTACAAGGGTGTACAAGTATGTACAAGAATGTACAAGTTTGTACAAGTGTGTACAAGTTTGTAAAAGGTTGTACAAGTGTGTACAAGGGTGTACAAGTGTGTACAAGGGTGCACAAGTGTGTACAAGGGTGTACAATCTTGTACAAGCTTGTACAAGTGTGTACAAGGGTGTACAGGTTTGTACAAGGTTGTACAAGTGTGTACAAGGTTGTACAAGTGTGTACAAGGTTGTACAAGTGTGTACAAGCTTGTACAAGTGTGTACAAGGTTGTACAAGTGTGTACAAGGTTGTACAAGTGTGTACAAGCTTGTACAAGTGTGTACAAGGTTTGTACAAGTGTGTACAAGGTTGTTCAAGTGTGTACATGTTTGTACAAGTGTGTTTAAGTTTGTACAAGGTTGTACAAATGTGTACAAGGGTGTACAAAAGTGTTCAAGGGTGCACAAGTTTGTACAAGGGTGTACAAGTGTGTACAAGCTTGTACAAGTGTGTACAAGCTTGTACAAGTGTGTACAAGCTTGTACAAGTGTGTACAAGGGTGTACAGGTTTGTACAAGGTTGTACAAGTGTGTACAAGGGTGTACAAGTATGTACAAGAATGTAAAATTTTGTACAAGTGTGTACAAGGGTGTACAAGTGTGTACAAGGTTGTAAAAGTGTGTACAAGGTTTTACAATTGTGTACAAGGTTGTACAAGTGTGTACAAGGTTGTACAAGTGTGTACGAGGTTGTACAAGTGTGTACAAGGTTGTACAAGTGTGTACAAGGTTGTACAAGTGTGTACAAGGTTGTACAAGTGTACACAAGTTTGTACAAGTGTGTACAAGTTTGTACAAGTGTGTACAAGTTTGTACAATGTTGTACAAATGTGTACAAGGGTGTACAAAAGTGTACAAGGGTGCACAAGTTTGTACAAGGGTGTACAAGTGTGTACAAGCTTGTACAAGTGTGTACAAGCTTGTACAAGTGTTTACAAGGGTGTACAGGTTTGTACAAGGTTGTACAAGTGTGTACAAGGGTGTACAAGTATGTACAAGAATGTACAATTTTGTACAAGTGTGTACAAGTTTGTAAAAGGTTGTACAAGTGTGTACAAGGGTGTACAAGTGTGTACAAGGTTGTACAAGTGTGTACAAGCTTGAACAAGTGTGTACAAGGTTGTACAAGTGTGTACAAGGTTGTACAAGTGTGTACAAGGTTGCACAAGTGTGTACAAGAGTGTACAATCGTGTACAAGCTTGTACAAGTGTGTACAAGGGTGTACAGGTTTGTACAAGGTTGTACAAGTGTGTACAAGGTTGTACAAGTGTGTACAAGGGTGAACAAGTTTGTACAAGTGTGTACAAGTTTGTACAAGTGTGTACAAGTTTGTACAAGTTTGTACAAATGTATACAAGGGTGTACAAAAGTGTACAAGGGTGCACAAGTTTGTACAAGGGTGTACAAGTGTGTACAAGGTTGCACAAGTGTGTACAAGAGTGTACAATCGTGTACAAGCTTGTACAAGTGTGTACAAGGGTGTACAGGTTTGTACAAGGTTGTACAAGTGTGTACAAGGGTGTACAGGTTTGTACAATTTTGTACAAGTGTTTACAAGGGTGTACAAGTATGTACAAGAATGTACAAGTTTGTACAAGTGTGTACAAGTTTGTAAAAGGTTGTACATGTGTGTACAAGGGTGTACAAGTGTGTACAAGGTTGTACAAGTGTGTACTAGGTTGTACAAGGTTGTACAATTGTGTACATGGTTGTACAAGTGTGTACAAGGTTGTACAAGTGTGTACAAGGTTGTACAAGTGTGTACAAGGGTGTACAAGTTTGTACAAGTGTGTACAAGTTTGTACAAGTGTGTACAAGTTTGTACAAGGTTGTACAAATGTATACAAGGGTGTACAAAAGTGTACAACGGTGCACAAGTTTGTACAAGGGTGTACAAGTGTGTACAAGCTTGTACAAGTGTGTACAAGCTTGTACAAGTGTGTACAAGGGTGTACAGGTTTGTACAAGGTTGTACAAGTGTTTACAAGGGTGTACAAGTATGTACAAGAATGTACAAGTTTGTACAAGTGTGTACAAGTTTGTAAAAGGTTGTCCAAAGTGTGTACAAGGGTGTACAAGTGTGTACAAGGGTGCACAAGTGTGTACAAGGGTGTACAATCGTGTACAAGCTTGTACAAGTGTGTACAAGGGTGTACAGGTTTGTACAAGGTTGTACAAGTGTGTACAAGGTTGTACAAGTGTGTACAAGGGTGTACAAGTTTGTACAAGTGTGTACAAGTTTGTACAAGTGTGTACAAGTTTGTACAAGGTTGTACAAATGTATACAAGGGTGTACAAAAGTGTACAAGATTGTACAAGTGTTTACAAGGGTGTACAAGTATGTACAAGAATGTACAAGTTTGTACAAGTGTGTACAAGTTTGTAAAAGGTTGTACAAGTGTGTACAAGAGTGTACAAGTGTATACAAGGGTGCACAAGTGTGTACAAGGGTGTACAATCGTGTACAAGCTTGTACAAGTGTGTACAAGGTTGTACAGGTTTGTACAAGGTTGTACAAGTGTGTACAAGGGTGTACAAATGTGTACAAGGATGTAAAAGTTTGTACAAGTGTGTACAAGTTTGTACAAGGTTGTACAAGTAAGTACAAGTTTGTACAAGAATGTACAAGTGTGTACAAGGTTTTACAATTGTGTAAAAGGTTTTACAAGTGTGTACAAGGTTGTACAAGTGTGTACAAGCTTGTACAAGTGTGTACAAGGTTGTACAAGTGTGTACAAGGTTGTACAAGTGTGTACAAGGTTGTACAAGTGTGTACAAGGTTGTACAAGTGTGTACAAGGTTGTACAAGTGTGTACAAGGTTGTACAAGTGTGTACAAGGTTGTACAAGTGTGTACAAGGTTGTACAAGTGTGTACAAGGGTGCACAAGTGTGTACAAGGGTGTACAATCGTGTACAAGCTTGTACAAGTTTTTACAAGGTTGTACAAGTGTGTACAAGCTTGTACAAGTGTGTACAAGGTTGTACAAGTGTGTACAAGGTTGTACAAGTGTGTACAAGGTTGTACAAGTGTGTACAAGGTTGTACAAGTGTGTACAAGGTTGTATAAGTGTGTACAAAGGTGTACAAGTGTGTACAAGGTTGTACAAGTGTGTACAAGGTTGTACAAGTGTGTACATGGTTGTACAAGGTTGTACAATTGTGTACAAGGTTGTACAAGTGTGTACAAGGTTGTACAAGTGTGTACAAGGGTGTACAAGTTTGTACAAGTGTGTACAAGTTTGTACAAGTGTGTACAAGTTTGTACAAGGTTGTACAAATTAATACAAGGGTGTACAAAAGTGTACAAGGGTGCACAAGTTTGTACAAGGGTGTACAAGTGTGTACAAGCTTGTACAAGTGTGTACAAGCTTGTACAAGTGTGTACAAGGGTGTACAGGTTTGTACAAGGTTGTACAAGTGTTTACAAGGGTGTACAAAAGAATGTACAAGTTTGTACAAGTGTGTACAAGTTTGTAAAAGGTTGTACAAGTGTGTACAAGGGTGTACAAGTGTGTACAATGGTGCACAAGTGTGTACAAGGGTGTACAATCGTGTACAAGCTTGTACAAGTGTGTACAAGGGTGTACAGGTTTGTACAAGGTTGTACAAGTGTGTACAAGGGTGTACAAATGTGTACAAGGCTGTAAAAGTTTGTACAAGTGTGTACAAGTTTGTACAAGGTTGTACAAGTAAGTACAAGTTTGTACAAGAATGTACAAGTGTGTACAAGGTTTTACAATTGTGTAAAAGGTTGTACAAGTGTGTACAAGGTTGTACAAGTGTGTACAAGGTTGTACAAGTGTGTACAAGCTTGTACAAGTGTGTACAAGGTTGTACAAGTGTGTACAAGGTTGTACAAGTGTGTACAAGGTTGTACAAGTGTGTACAAGGTTGTACAAGTGTGTACAAGTTTGTACAAGTGTGTACAAGTTTGTACAAGGTTGTACAAATGTGTACAAGGGTGTACAAAAGTGTACAAGGGTGCACAAGTTTGTACAAGGGTGTACAAGTGTGTACAAGCTTGTACAAGTGTGTACAAGCTTGTACAAGGGTTTACAGGTTTGTACAAGGTTGTACAAGTGTGTACAAGGTTGTACAAGTGTGTACAAGGGTGTACAAGTTTGTACAAGGTTGTACAAGTGTGTACAAGGTTGTACAAGTGTGTACAAGGTTGTACAAGTGTGTACAAGGGTGTACAAGTTTGTACAAGTGTGTACAAGTTTGTACAAGTGTGTACAAGTTTGTACAATTTTGTACAAATGTATACAAGGGTGTACAAAAGTGTACAAAAGTGCACAAGTTTGTACAAGGGTGTACAAGTGTGTACAAGCTTGTACAAGTGTGTACAAGCTTGTACAAGTGTGTACAAGGGTGTACAGGTTTGTACAAGGTTGTACAAGTGTTTACAAGGGTGTACAAGTATGTACAAGAATGTACAAGTTTGTACAAGTTTGTACAAGTTTGTAAAAGGTTGTACAAGTGTGTACAAGGGTGTACAAGTGTGTACAAGGGTGCACAAGTGTGTACAAGGGTGTACAATCTTGTACAAGCTTGTACAAGTGTGTACAAGGGTGTACAGGTTTGTACAAGGTTGTACAAGTGTGTACAAGGTTGTACAAGTGTGTACAAGGTTGTACAAGTGTGTACAAGCTTGTACAAGTGTGTACAAGGTTGTACAAGTGTGTACAAGGTTGTACAAGTGTGTACAAGCTTGTACAAGTGTGTACAAGGTTTGTACAAGTGTGTACAAGGTTGTTCAAGTGTGTACATGTTTGTACAAGTGTGTTTAAGTTTGTACAAGGTTGTACAAATGTGTACAAGGGTGTACAAAAGTGTTCAAGGGTGCACAAGTTTGTACAAGGGTGTACAAGTGTGTACAAGCTTGTACAAGTGTGTACAAGCTTGTACAAGTGTGTACAAGGGTGTACAGGTTTGTACAAGGTTGTACAAGTGTGTACAAGGGTGTACAAGTATGTACAAGAATGTAAAATTTTGTACAAGTGTGTACAAGGGTGTACAAGTGTGTACAAGGTTGTAAAAGTGTGTACAAGGTTTTACAATTGTGTACAAGGTTGTACAAGTGTGTACAAGGTTGTACAAGTGTGTACGAGGTTGTACAAGTGTGTACAAGGTTGTACAAGTGTGTACAAGGTTGTACAAGTGTGTACAAGGTTGTACAAGTGTACACAAGTTTGTACAAGTGTGTACAAGTTTGTACAAGTGTGTACAAGTTTGTACAATGTTGTACAAATGTGTACAAGGGTGTACAAAAGTGTACAAGGGTGTACAGGTTTGTACAAGGTTGTACAAGTGTGTACAAGGGTGTACAGGTTTGTACAATTTTGTACAAGTGTTTACAAGGGTGTACAAGTATGTACAAGAATGTACAAGTTTGTACAAGTGTGTACAAGTTTGTAAAAGGTTGTACATGTGTGTACAAGGGTGTACAAGTGTGTACAAGGTTGTACAAGTGTGTACTAGGTTGTACAAGGTTGTACAATTGTGTACATGGTTGTACAAGTGTGTACAAGGTTGTACAAGTGTGTACAAGGTTGTACAAGTGTGTACAAGGGTGTACAAGTTTGTACAAGTGTGTACAAGTTTGTACAAGTGTGTACAAGTTTGTACAAGGTTGTACAAATGTATACAAGGGTGTACAAAAGTGTACAACGGTGCACAAGTTTGTACAAGGGTGTACAAGTGTGTACAAGCTTGTACAAGTGTGTACAAGCTTGTACAAGTGTGTACAAGCTTGTACAAGTGTGTACAAGGGTGTACAGGTTTGTACAAGGTTGTACAAGTGTTTACAAGGGTGTACAAGTATGTACAAGAATGTACAAGTTTGTACAAGTGTGTACAAGTTTGTAAAAGGTTGTACAAGTGTGTACAAGGGTGTACAAGTGTGTACAAGGGTGCACAAGTGTGTACAAGGGTGTACAATCGTGTACAAGCTTGTACAAGTGTGTACAAGGGTGTACAGGTTTGTACAAGGTTGTACAAGTGTGTACAAGGTTGTACAAGTGTGTACAAGGGTGTACAAGTTTGTACAAGTGTGTACAAGTTTGTACAAGTGTGTACAAGTTTGTACAAGGTTGTACAAATGTATACAAGGGTGTACAAAAGTGTACAAGATTGTACAAGTGTTTACAAGGGTGTACAAGTATGTACAAGAATGTACAAGTTTGTACAAGTGTGTACAAGTTTGTAAAAGGTTGTACAAGTGTGTACAAGAGTGTACAAGTGTATACAAGGGTGCACAAGTGTGTACAAGGGTGTACAATCGTGTACAAGCTTGTACAAGTGTGTACAAGGTTGTACAGGTTTGTACAAGGTTGTACAAGTGTGTACAAGGGTGTACAAATGTGTACAAGGATGTAAAAGTTTGTACAAGTGTGTACAAGTTTGTACAAGGTTGTACAAGTAAGTACAAGTTTGTACAAGAATGTACAAGTGTGTACAAGGTTTTACAATTGTGTAAAAGGTTTTACAAGTGTGTACAAGGTTGTACAAGTGTGTACAAGCTTGTACAAGTGTGTACAAGGTTGTACAAGTGTGTACAAGGTTGTACAAGTGTGTACAAGGTTGTACAAGTGTGTACAAGGTTGTACAAGTGTGTACAAGGTTGTACAAGTGTGTACAAGGTTGTACAAGTGTGTACAAGGTTGTACAAGTGTGTACAAGGTTGTACAAGTGTGTACAAGGGTGCACAAGTGTGTACAAGGGTGTACAATCGTGTACAAGCTTGTACAAGTTTTTACAAGGTTGTACAAGTGTGTACAAGCTTGTACAAGTGTGTACAAGGTTGTACAAGTGTGTACAAGGTTGTACAAGTGTGTACAAGGTTGTACAAGTGTGTACAAGGTTGTATAAGTGTGTACAAAGGTGTACAAGTGTGTACAAGGTTGTACAAGTGTGTACAAGGTTGTACAAGTGTGTACATGGTTGTACAAGGTTGTACAATTGTGTACAAGGTTGTACAAGTGTGTACAAGGTTGTACAAGTGTGTACAAGGGTGTACAAGTTTGTACAAGTGTGTACAAGTTTGTACAAGTGTGTACAAGTTTGTACAATGTTGTACAAATGTGTACAAGGGTGTACAAAAGTGTACAAGGGTGCACAAGTTTGTACAAGGGTGTACAAGTGTGTACAAGCTTGTACAAGTGTGTACAAGCTTGTACAAGTGTTTACAAGGGTGTACAGGTTTGTACAAGGTTGTACAAGTGTGTACAAGGGTGTACAAGTATGTACAAGAATGTACAATTTTGTACAAGTGTGTACAAGTTTGTAAAAGGTTGTACAAGTGTGTACAAGGGTGTACAAGTGTGTACAAGGTTGTACAAGTGTGTACAAGCTTGAACAAGTGTGTACAAGGTTGTACAAGTGTGTACAAGGTTGTACAAGTGTGTACAAGGTTGCACAAGTGTGTACAAGAGTGTACAATCGTGTACAAGCTTGTACAAGTGTGTACAAGGGTGTACAGGTTTGTACAAGGTTGTACAAGTGTGTACAAGGTTGTACAAGTGTGTACAAGGGTGAACAAGTTTGTACAAGTGTGTACAAGTTTGTACAAGTGTGTACAAGTTTGTACAAGTTTGTACAAATGTATACAAGGGTGTACAAAAGTGTACAAGGGTGCACAAGTTTGTACAAGGGTGTACAAGTGTGTACAAGGTTGCACAAGTGTGTACAAGAGTGTACAATCGTGTACAAGCTTGTACAAGTGTGTACAAGGGTGTACAGGTTTGTACAAGGTTGTACAAGTGTGTACAAGGGTGTACAGGTTTGTACAATTTTGTACAAGTGTTTACAAGGGTGTACAAGTATGTACAAGAATGTACAAGTTTGTACAAGTGTGTACAAGTTTGTAAAAGGTTGTACATGTGTGTACAAGGGTGTACAAGTGTGTACAAGGTTGTACAAGTGTGTACTAGGTTGTACAAGGTTGTACAATTGTGTACATGGTTGTACAAGTGTGTACAAGGTTGTACAAGTGTGTACAAGGTTGTACAAGTGTGTACAAGGGTGTACAAGTTTGTACAAGTGTGTACAAGTTTGTACAAGTGTGTACAAGTTTGTACAAGGTTGTACAAATGTATACAAGGGTGTACAAAAGTGTACAACGGTGCACAAGTTTGTACAAGGGTGTACAAGTGTGTACAAGCTTGTACAAGTGTGTACAAGCTTGTACAAGTGTGTACAAGGGTGTACAGGTTTGTACAAGGTTGTACAAGTGTTTACAAGGGTGTACAAGTATGTACAAGAATGTACAAGTTTGTACAAGTGTGTACAAGTTTGTAAAAGGTTGTCCAAAGTGTGTACAAGGGTGTACAAGTGTGTACAAGGGTGCACAAGTGTGTACAAGGGTGTACAATCGTGTACAAGCTTGTACAAGTGTGTACAAGGGTGTACAGGTTTGTACAAGGTTGTACAAGTGTGTACAAGGTTGTACAAGTGTGTACAAGGGTGTACAAGTTTGTACAAGTGTGTACAAGTTTGTACAAGTGTGTACAAGTTTGTACAAGGTTGTACAAATGTATACAAGGGTGTACAAAAGTGTACAAGATTGTACAAGTGTTTACAAGGGTGTACAAGTATGTACAAGAATGTACAAGTTTGTACAAGTGTGTACAAGTTTGTAAAAGGTTGTACAAGTGTGTACAAGAGTGTACAAGTGTATACAAGGGTGCACAAGTGTGTACAAGGGTGTACAATCGTGTACAAGCTTGTACAAGTGTGTACAAGGTTGTACAGGTTTGTACAAGGTTGTACAAGTGTGTACAAGGGTGTACAAATGTGTACAAGGATGTAAAAGTTTGTACAAGTGTGTACAAGTTTGTACAAGGTTGTACAAGTAAGTACAAGTTTGTACAAGAATGTACAAGTGTGTACAAGGTTTTACAATTGTGTAAAAGGTTTTACAAGTGTGTACAAGGTTGTACAAGTGTGTACAAGCTTGTACAAGTGTGTACAAGGTTGTACAAGTGTGTACAAGGTTGTACAAGTGTGTACAAGGTTGTACAAGTGTGTACAAGGTTGTACAAGTGTGTACAAGGTTGTACAAGTGTGTACAAGGTTGTACAAGTGTGTACAAGGTTGTACAAGTGTGTACAAGGTTGTACAAGTGTGTACAAGGGTGCACAAGTGTGTACAAGGGTGTACAATCGTGTACAAGCTTGTACAAGTTTTTACAAGGTTGTACAAGTGTGTACAAGCTTGTACAAGTGTGTACAAGGTTGTACAAGTGTGTACAAGGTTGTACAAGTGTGTACAAGGTTGTACAAGTGTGTACAAGGTTGTACAAGTGTGTACAAGGTTGTATAAGTGTGTACAAAGGTGTACAAGTGTGTACAAGGTTGTACAAGTGTGTACAAGGTTGTACAAGTGTGTACATGGTTGTACAAGGTTGTACAATTGTGTACAAGGTTGTACAAGTGTGTACAAGGTTGTACAAGTGTGTACAAGGGTGTACAAGTTTGTACAAGTGTGTACAAGTTTGTACAAGTGTGTACAAGTTTGTACAAGGTTGTACAAATTAATACAAGGGTGTACAAAAGTGTACAAGGGTGCACAAGTTTGTACAAGGGTGTACAAGTGTGTACAAGCTTGTACAAGTGTGTACAAGCTTGTACAAGTGTGTACAAGGGTGTACAGGTTTGTACAAGGTTGTACAAGTGTTTACAAGGGTGTACAAAAGAATGTACAAGTTTGTACAAGTGTGTACAAGTTTGTAAAAGGTTGTACAAGTGTGTACAAGGGTGTACAAGTGTGTACAATGGTGCACAAGTGTGTACAAGGGTGTACAATCGTGTACAAGCTTGTACAAGTGTGTACAAGGGTGTACAGGTTTGTACAAGGTTGTACAAGTGTGTACAAGGGTGTACAAATGTGTACAAGGCTGTAAAAGTTTGTACAAGTGTGTACAAGTTTGTACAAGGTTGTACAAGTAAGTACAAGTTTGTACAAGAATGTACAAGTGTGTACAAGGTTTTACAATTGTGTAAAAGGTTGTACAAGTGTGTACAAGGTTGTACAAGTGTGTACAAGGTTGTACAAGTGTGTACAAGCTTGTACAAGTGTGTACAAGGTTGTACAAGTGTGTACAAGGTTGTACAAGTGTGTACAAGGTTGTACAAGTGTGTACAAGGTTGTACAAGTGTGTACAAGTTTGTACAAGTGTGTACAAGTTTGTACAAGGTTGTACAAATGTGTACAAGGGTGTACAAAAGTGTACAAGGGTGCACAAGTTTGTACAAGGGTGTACAAGTGTGTACAAGCTTGTACAAGTGTGTACAAGCTTGTACAAGGGTTTACAGGTTTGTACAAGGTTGTACAAGTGTGTACAAGGTTGTACAAGTGTGTACAAGGGTGTACAAGTTTGTACAAGGTTGTACAAGTGTGTACAAGGTTGTACAAGTGTGTACAAGGTTGTACAAGTGTGTACAAGGGTGTACAAGTTTGTACAAGTGTGTACAAGTTTGTACAAGTGTGTACAAGTTTGTACAATTTTGTACAAATGTATACAAGGGTGTACAAAAGTGTACAAAAGTGCACAAGTTTGTACAAGGGTGTACAAGTGTGTACAAGCTTGTACAAGTGTGTACAAGCTTGTACAAGTGTGTACAAGGGTGTACAGGTTTGTACAAGGTTGTACAAGTGTTTACAAGGGTGTACAAGTATGTACAAGAATGTACAAGTTTGTACAAGTTTGTACAAGTTTGTAAAAGGTTGTACAAGTGTGTACAAGGGTGTACAAGTGTGTACAAGGGTGCACAAGTGTGTACAAGGGTGTACAATCTTGTACAAGCTTGTACAAGTGTGTACAAGGGTGTACAGGTTTGTACAAGGTTGTACAAGTGTGTACAAGGTTGTACAAGTGTGTACAAGGTTGTACAAGTGTGTACAAGCTTGTACAAGTGTGTACAAGGTTGTACAAGTGTGTACAAGGTTGTACAAGTGTGTACAAGCTTGTACAAGTGTGTACAAGGTTTGTACAAGTGTGTACAAGGTTGTTCAAGTGTGTACATGTTTGTACAAGTGTGTTTAAGTTTGTACAAGGTTGTACAAATGTGTACAAGGGTGTACAAAAGTGTTCAAGGGTGCACAAGTTTGTACAAGGGTGTACAAGTGTGTACAAGCTTGTACAAGTGTGTACAAGCTTGTACAAGTGTGTACAAGGGTGTACAGGTTTGTACAAGGTTGTACAAGTGTGTACAAGGGTGTACAAGTATGTACAAGAATGTAAAATTTTGTACAAGTGTGTACAAGGGTGTACAAGTGTGTACAAGGTTGTAAAAGTGTGTACAAGGTTTTACAATTGTGTACAAGGTTGTACAAGTGTGTACAAGGTTGTACAAGTGTGTACGAGGTTGTACAAGTGTGTACAAGGTTGTACAAGTGTGTACAAGGTTGTACAAGTGTGTACAAGGTTGTACAAGTGTACACAAGTTTGTACAAGTGTGTACAAGTTTGTACAAGTGTGTACAAGTTTGTACAATGTTGTACAAATGTGTACAAGGGTGTACAAAAGTGTACAAGGGTGTACAGGTTTGTACAAGGTTGTACAAGTGTGTACAAGGGTGTACAGGTTTGTACAATTTTGTACAAGTGTTTACAAGGGTGTACAAGTATGTACAAGAATGTACAAGTTTGTACAAGTGTGTACAAGTTTGTAAAAGGTTGTACATGTGTGTACAAGGGTGTACAAGTGTGTACAAGGTTGTACAAGTGTGTACTAGGTTGTACAAGGTTGTACAATTGTGTACATGGTTGTACAAGTGTGTACAAGGTTGTACAAGTGTGTACAAGGTTGTACAAGTGTGTACAAGGGTGTACAAGTTTGTACAAGTGTGTACAAGTTTGTACAAGTGTGTACAAGTTTGTACAAGGTTGTACAAATGTATACAAGGGTGTACAAAAGTGTACAACGGTGCACAAGTTTGTACAAGGGTGTACAAGTGTGTACAAGCTTGTACAAGTGTGTACAAGCTTGTACAAGTGTGTACAAGCTTGTACAAGTGTGTACAAGGGTGTACAGGTTTGTACAAGGTTGTACAAGTGTTTACAAGGGTGTACAAGTATGTACAAGAATGTACAAGTTTGTACAAGTGTGTACAAGTTTGTAAAAGGTTGTACAAGTGTGTACAAGGGTGTACAAGTGTGTACAAGGGTGCACAAGTGTGTACAAGGGTGTACAATCGTGTACAAGCTTGTACAAGTGTGTACAAGGGTGTACAGGTTTGTACAAGGTTGTACAAGTGTGTACAAGGTTGTACAAGTGTGTACAAGGG